>NW_010327470.1:0-952 GCF_000700745.2 Antrostomus carolinensis | reverse complement strand
TGCTTGTAGCAGAGCTGCGAATAGAGCTGCTTTCTCTCTCCCCTGGAGAAGGGCAGGATTCACGAAAGGACGTGCATAGAGTATCGCAGTGGTTTCATTTATTTAAATTGCAAAGTAAAAGTTTGTGCTAAGTAAACCCGAGGTAGATTGAGGCTGAGGACCCTTAGAAATGTTAAAATGAAAGGAGAAGAGCAGGCTGGTGAAGAGCAGTAGATAGAGTCTGAGTGTGAATTCAGAGCTCGTAATTAATTACATGCTTAATCCAGTTCCCAGGGGCCTAATGAAGAGGGTGTGAGTCTGAGAACCCAGCACGTTTTGTTTATTTTTTTTTCCTTAATCCGATAAAGAGGACAGGACATATATATACTTTTTTTTTTTTTGGAGGGTCATTGCCTTCACTTACATCTCCTCTGTACAAGCCGTGAAGAGAGGAGGTAGAGGGTGTATGGGTGTCCGACTCTTGCCCTCTGCCGAGTTTTTCCACGGAGTTAGAGAAGTTCTTTCTACAAAGCACTGTGTGTAACCTCGGTCCCGGGAGCCTTGCAAAGCCCAATTCCTTAGTAAAGCACCTGCTTTCTTTTCTGGAAAGGGAGACATCACTTTGAAGCGTGCCCTGCGCAGCCCTGGAGTTTTTTGGGCCACTTCACTTTGAGGAGGATCTCATTTTCCCCTCTTTCTCCACCCCAGCTGCTGCGGGGTGGGAGCTCTGCGGGACGCGTTGGTTCGAGCGCTGCTAACCGAGGTGTCTCTCTCCTTTCCCCCTCTCCTCCGGCTGCTCCTCGGCGCAGGGCGGCTGAGCCCCCCAGCCTGCACCCTGCGCAAGCACAAGACGAACAGGAAGCCCCGGACGCCCTTCACCACGGCGCAGCTGCTGGCCCTCGAGAGGAAGTTTCGGCAGAAGCAGTACCTGTCCATCGCCGAGCGCGCCGAGTTCTCCAGCTCGCTCAGCCTC
>NW_010327469.1:0-219 GCF_000700745.2 Antrostomus carolinensis | reverse complement strand
ACCCCAGGGTGGGCTGGGGTGGGCTGGGGTCCCATGTCGGGGTACACCCACCCCACGGGGCTGACCCTCTGCCCCACAGGAGAACCTGGAGGAGCCCATGGGGCTGCAGGAGCTGGACTCCAGCAACGGGGCTCTGCTGCCTTTTTATGACCCTGACACCAACGTGGTCTACGTCTGTGGCAAGGTAAGGTGTCCCCCCTGCTTCACCTGTCCCCCCCC
>NW_010327468.1:23216-23690 GCF_000700745.2 Antrostomus carolinensis | reverse complement strand
ACCCAATACAATGACGTAGTTTTCCTTGCTACATATAAGCCTTCTTATCCCTCTTTAGATTTCATGACTATTCAGAGAAATGCAGCCCCTTGCTACTTGGAAACTAAAGTATGTTCCTCAGGAAAAACCGAATGTCTGAAGAAGAGAGACATCATTTAAAGCTTCCACATTCGGATACAAAATTCCATGAAGGGGTGAATAATTCAATAATTCATTACGTGCAGCTTCTGATAGGGTTATATCCTTGTTCTCACGGATATCTGAACGAATTGTGGCAGCTAGTGACTGGCTGTATGGCCTGCCATACTTCTCATCTACTTTGAGGCCTCAGCAATGAGGCAGCAGTGTGTTGGCAGAGATGGCAGAGCAGATGCCCTTTTTGCATTCACTGTCCAGACAGAAGCTATGCAAACAGTCTAGTCTGTAAATGGGAAGAAACAATTTAGGGTAAGACAATGCAACCAGCGCTGAGGG
>NW_010327468.1:0-23169 GCF_000700745.2 Antrostomus carolinensis | reverse complement strand
GAAAGAGAGTGGTAATACAATGGAATTTAGCAAAAAGACAGTACAAAACTACTGCACACCCCTCTGTACTATGCCAGGGTAGAGATGCCCCAAGATAGTCTAGCTATTATACAGAGCTTGCAGAGACCTCCAGGTAACTTGCAATCCTCTCCAACTGCCAAACTAGCCTAAGTAAATTTATTCGTGTATAGCACTTCTATCAGCATGACTGAACGAAAGCAGTACCATTTTAACCACAGCTACAGATGCTTATCAAGAACAATGGGGATATTTTTAATATGTTCTGCAGCCCTGCAATGATGACACAAGGCCCAAAGACCCATTCATTGCAACTGATTGAGTAAGAAGTTTTTTAAGTTAAAATGAGAACAAGAGTCAGGAACAGTATGTGTCAAAAAAGAAAACAAACAAAAACCAAACAAAAAACCCCTACTATAATCTTTATACATAGCACTTACTTTTGGCTCCAGCTTCAAGAAGTTTGTTGAATGGATGTCTGGAGAATAAGTAACTATCATAAACCAGGCTTCTTACACCTAACAATTCACTGTATCTTTCCAAAAAGCATGGGGTCTTATGTACAGTCAGAGATGTTTTACATGGAAATCCCTTTAAGATTAGAATCCCTAAAGATTCCTTCAAACAATGTTTAGCCACAAATTGTAGAAAAAAATCAGATTTAACATTGCAAAGTTAGTGACCTCAGTAACCATAATTCATTAGTCTTTTCCAGTGCACAGTGATTCTGAAAGCCAAACCAAACAGACTTGGAGAACAGAGTAACAATTAGAGAGTATACAAGGGGAAAAAAAACATGTATTACTGTTATTACTGTTTATATTACCTACTACTTCCCTCACCACTGAAAGACAGCTCACTCAGAAATAATTTACAAAAGGTGTTGCCTAAGACTTTGCAATTAGTACAAAGTCCAAAACACTTACTATTTCCATATTAAAGATTTTTTATAACATAAACCAGAAACTTTCATGTGATTATACAGGAAAAAGAAGGTACAACAGCAGCTTACGTTAACATGCCTGTACCAGCCTTCATGCACACACACGGAGTAAAAAGAAAAAACAGCAGGGTGGGGAAGAGGAGATAACATACCTTAAGATTTAACACTAGTTAGAAACCAGCACAGCTATCCACAGTTACCAGATAACAAGTACTCTCATTTCTCAGACATTTTAAAATTACAGAAACACACTGTCACTTAAATAAGTACACACATGCGAGCACAGGCTATGATTAACTTTCATTTTGCAGTTTGACATGTGCTACAAGCCAATGTTGGTCAAATTTAATGCACTCCACAGCTCAATCTTTGCTACAGAACAAGTCAGTCCCTAAAGCAACACTGGTTTCCCACAGAATATGCTGCACCTTAATAATCAGCTATGGTACCCAGAGAATTGCATTTATAATGCATTTGTCTCTATGGACAGAAAGGCGTATCTTGAATCCCCAGTATAATAAGACCAAAGCCAAAAGCAGCATAGCTGTACTATAACATTTTTCAATGTAAATGTGACTGAGGCATTTAAGAGAAGACAGATCCCAAAATAAAATATAGTGGAGAGATTAGCAAAGCCACTACGATTCATATAACAGTGAATTCTCCAAGGGTTTAAGCTTATCTGAGTCTCAGCAGCAGCACACTGCAGCAAAAGTCCAAATCACAGATGCAGGGATTCTGAAGCACTACAGCAACTGAATATATACCACCAAATAAATCATCTTCATGAAAATGTATTAACAATGCCTAGACGATGTACCTTTGTTTTAAGATTAAAAGTATAATAAAAGCAGAAACTGGACACTGTCTAAATAGTACAGGTGTCTGTATTAGGTGCCCGTGGCAAGGTGATGGCAGGGAGAAGCTGAAGGGGGCTGCCCCGTGCCGGACACAGCCTGTTTCAGTCAGCCCCAGTGGACCCACAGCAGGGCACAGCTGAGCCCCTCAGCCAAGACGGTGGTGCCTCTGTAAAAACATATTTACGAAAGGACAAAACCACCAGGCAGTCAGATGAGGAGGGAACAAAAAAATAGACTGAGAAACAGGAGAGGCAACACCAAGGCCAGAGAAGAAGGAGGGGAGGAGAGCAGGTATTTCCCTGCAGCCCATGGAGAGCCCATGCTGGAGCAGTTGGATGTCTCCTGAAGAAACAGCAGCCTGTAGAAAGAGCCCACACTGGAGCAGCGGAAAAAGTAAGAGAAGGAAGGAGTGGCAGGGAGAAAAATCCCTATATACTGACCATATACTCCTATTCCTCTGTGCCACTCAAGGTAGCAGAGCGTAGAAGAGTCGGGATTCAAAAGTGAAGTTGAGCTTCGGAAAGAGGGGAGGAAACGTGTTGTTTTAATGTTTGTCTGTTTCTCACTACCCAAATATATTGCAATTAGCAACAAATTAAAACACTTTTCCACAAGTTGAGTCTTTTTTGACAACAGTAGATGGAAAGTGATCTCTCTCAGGAGGGGGAGCAAGTGAGCGGCTGAATAGGCATTTGTCCCTTAGTCAAGGCTAACCCATGACACTGGGGTTGGTTGAGGGAAATAGATTATACAAGGACAAAGGCACTGTACTGTTTCCCCTCACATCTAATAATATTGTGAGGAAGTGATTTTACTTGTGAAAAAATATTTGTAAGTGTGGCAGACATAATGTTAAAATTCTTCATAAGACCCACAATCTTACAACTCCCAAAAAGCTGGAAAAACTTTCCAAGATTGCAGTTGATAGTTTACTATTTTATCCTGCAAAAGACAAAGTCATTTTTTTTAAATGGCTTTTCAAAAACACACTGACCTACTGCTCATGTGATTTATATTATTACATGATGCTACATTTAACGAAGTCAAAATATGTCATGCAGAAATCTGTTTCTTGGTAAAACAAGTAGTAAAGTCTACACAGAGCTGATTGAAGACAAAGGGACTTGTCCTAATAAATCTTAGTTTTAATCCATAAATCAAATGTTCTGTGATATGGTCAAATTAATATTGCTAGGAAATTTGGTCACTTGCACTGTCGGTGTTTTTAACATTGTTATTTTTCCATTATGAAATGCTTTGGCTCTTTATTTTGCTGTTATCTCTTGTTTGGTTATTTGGATTCTTTCCTTTAAATTCATAAAATATCTACATCTTAAATGGACTTACCTATTTTATGCTTGAGAGTTAACCTAAGTGGATTCCAACTGTAGTTTTCCACAACTACAATCACTTACACATCCTAAAAAGCTACAATATCAACATTTGTTTGCTTTTCATTTCCATAAAATCAGTAATTTTCCGATGATCATTTAATTTGTGATAATTCTACAGGCTCTCCTTTCCCAGAAGGTGGCTTTTGATTAGGCAAAGCACAGGGCTTTTACAGGTTTTTACCTTAAAGAATGCTTTAAAAAAACCCGACTATCTTTGTTTTATTAAACATAACAGAAAACTTGTTCAACAGAAGTCAGCTCACACCTTTTTTGAGAGGCACGGCCTCACTTGACTTTAACTATGTCCTTATCCAATTAAGCACTGTTGACAACAGCATTGTTGAAAGCTATGAAAGAAGCCGTATCCAATCCTCCTTGGCAACCATGACATAGGCCACCGAAGGATTATCATTGGGCTCCAACAGCTATGCAGAAAAACCATGCTACTTTTACACCAAAATTTTCTTAAAGAATTTTCAGCCCGTACCCACCAGAAGATGCAATGATGTAATCGATGACAGAGGCAAATTTCTGTTGTACAAACTCTGCTCACAGCAGATTTAGAAAGCAAAAAGGCAAAGCTGCCAAGAGCTTTCAGTACCTTGCCTATGCTGCAGCTTTCACTGCTCCTGCCAGCTGTACAGCTCAACCAGTGATAATGCTGGTTGGAAATTCTAGAGGAAATATGCTAGCACAGACAAGACTCCAAAGGGAAAACATGAAATGAGCTTTTGGCAAAATAATAAGATAAATAAAAAAAATAAAACCTAGTAGGCTTGATATACCATAAAGAGCAGTAATTTGTAGTCATATCCATGTGGAAACTCCTGCATACATTAGGTAGAGCACCATGCTCCGAAGCAAGTACGTGCCAGGCAGCTTTCACACTTGTGTTTTCAAAGCATTATAAATAAAGAATAAGTGCCAAAGTCATTATCCTCCCTCCCCTAAAAAGCCTGAGCTAAAGAGCATCAGGCACATGCAGTTACTGTTCATGCTAATCAACAGTGCTATGAGATGGAATAGCAAAGAAACAGACCTGCTTGGTATTGGAAAAATATTTTTTTTAATTATTTTTGCCTAACAGTAATTTGTTTAATAAAATGTATGCAGCAAGAGGGTAGCCTTTTAGCACCTATCAATCACAGCTTGCAATAAGCCTCCTGAACAATATTGGGAAATTATATCGTTTTATACCTTGTAATTCATAAATGGAACGTTTCACTCATTTTAGTACGGATGAGCAAGTCCTAACAGTCCTAACAGATTTTTGTACATTTGGCCATGACAAACAGAAACAGATGGAAATCCACTTTCTATCTACTATGTAAAAAAAGAACATATGTAGGTTTCTTAAAACACAGTAAAGAAAGTTTTTAATCAGTGTTGACATTTGCTGTGCACCAGTCTCCCTTTCAGGAACCAGGGTTAGAAAATGTGCTATAACACATTATTTTCACAGAACAATTTGTTTGGTCTTTCTACAATAATGAAACACAAGCTGGATTCTCAGGAAGTGTTCAGCTTTCTTAAAGACCATAAAAGTCTGAGTATGGAAGAAAGAACTTGGAATACACAGTCGATCACATTTTGTAAAGCACATACAGAAGTACTGTTTGAACTAGAACATAACACTGAGCAACGCCAAAAAAAAGGCTTTAAGGAGTATATCAGAGGTAAGACATACAGTAGAGAAAAACAAGAATGTTTATACTAGTGCATGAGGTATGAAAAAAGTCCTAATATACAAACACTAGACAAAAATCTGTTCATTTCTGAAGTGTGTCCTCAAAGATAAAAGATACTCAGATACCTATCTGTGACAATCTTCCCAAAAATGTTTGTTGATGACAAACAGTATTACTCGAATCTTTCATAAACAAAACAGTTTGAGGCATACGTACTCCATGGCATTTCACAAAAGAATCACAGAAGTCATGGAATAACAATCTTTAGACTAAATTTAAACTCCTATGTAGAATATAATCACCCTAAAGTATGTTTGCACCCAGTATCAATATAGTAAATGGAATTTAGCATATAATTCATGTCTTGCTTAAACTCATGCCTAAAGTCTCCTCCTAAAAAAACTGCAATCTGCAAAGGCCTATTTCTCTCTGATTCTCATCACAAGAATCTATGGTGACTAGCTCAGCTGTACACACCAAGGATGGCTAAAGTCAGTCCAGCTATATTACAGCATTAACCTGTCAAAATAGTCAGTCTTAAAACGGGGAGGGGGGGGGGAGGAATAATAATTAAAAAAAAAAAAACAGAAGTGGAACATAAAATTAAACTGTAATCAGAAAGTTACCTTGAAACACAGATTTAAGGGAAAAAGAAGCAGAGAAGCAGGAGAAACCTGAGGATTTCTCACAAGCAGAATTTTAGATATGCTTTTGTCATATGAGTGAAGGCAGAGAAAGAACAAAACTAGAAACAGAAGGAGGAAGTAAGATGGTAAGTTTGCCTTGTACTAACATTAGAAGATATCAGTGTAAGTAATAAACAAGGTCTGATGAGATCCAGTATTCTGGATTTTCTCACTATCCAGAGCTAATTTGTTAAATATTGCATGTGTTGATGCATGCCATCAAAACCAACACTATATACTTAAAATACTATTTTCATTGTCAAACTGGGAGAAGAAACAAGAATTTGTAGCAACAAATCCAGTTCTCAGTTATCTCTTCAGCCCAATTTAGCAATACACTTTATTTTTTAAACAAGATACCAAAGTGATTTTTTTTTAATGGTTTAATAAATACACAAGTCTATTTACAGCTAGAAGAAAGAATTAAAATTTTAGAACAATTGATGGATTGAATAAGTTTTGCCAGTATTCCTCTTGGTATTGAACAGAAATCATTGCATTAATCCATTTATAAGGTAAGAGCAGAGACTAATCCAGTCTGCAATATTTTAATTACATCATTTTCAGTGTAAGTAAAGAAATCATTTATATTGCCCATATTCAGTATTACTTAACAACCAAAAACTAATAAATAAACAGCAAAGTGAAAGTCATCAAGTTGAGCTGACAAACTCCAATTTTCTAGTCTCAGTGAAAAAGAGGTTTTTAATATATTTCATAATAGATACACATTCTCTCCTCAAAAATTGCTGAGTTGAAAACAAAGGACTAAAACCAGAGCTTGAGCTACTTAACACAGGAAACATGTTATGGCTTTTTTTTAAAATTTAATATAATTTAAAGATGCCAATTAATCCTATTTACTAAAAGAACACAAGGCTATCCTCTGGTACTACAAAAAATGGCGCATATTTAACCTTTTCACAACTGTACTCCTTTACTTCCCTGGTACTCCGGTTTAAACCAGGCCTGAGTTTGATCCAGTCTATCTAGCTACTCTTCACTAATTCACAAAAGGCTATCTTCTGCAACTTGTCCTCCTTAACATGGGAACAGATACAGTTAGGGTTGAGATTTTCTTTCTGTACTTAACTAGACTTTTTTGCTCATTTCTTGTATCCTCCAATTTATATCTTTCCATCTTTGTAACTGACATATAAGGGTAGCTATCAAAGCTTTGTGTTATCACATCTGAGGTAATTTATCTAAGTTGGTTAAGAAGAGGTAACAGCAGAATATTAACCAAAATTTGCAACTTTACCAAGTTTTTCTGCCGAAAGGAAAATTCTGATATATGATCATTGGGGGATCTTTTTGAGTTTTAGCACTTAAAAGAAAACATGAGATTAATTCAAGCAAAACCAAATTTTAAATTCTTTAAAAAAAAAAGGTGTAAAAAACCCAGAATCCGCTAAATGTCCTGTGAATTAAGAGGATTGTAATTGTCTTAGAGATGCCTCATATATAATTGAAGTGTTTTACAAACTTTGCCACCAACTTAGTCTATAATATAATTTTCTAAAACCATTACTTCTCACAAACAGAATATTGCAGAATACCTAAACTATTACAGCAATCCTTCACCAAAAGATCACTAGTGGTGCATAAACTAAAAACCTTTGCCTCCTACAAACATCAGAAATTTCTCATGTACAACTTTCAATGAGACTACCTGCCTATATATATGAAAAGGTTTTCCAAATTCCACACATTTTCCTGGTTCCATAGTTCTTAATCTCTTGGAAACAAGCTTTGGAAGGACAAATAAATCCAGCACTATTTACTCTCTACTAGTTCACACATAGATAGAATGTGTTTGGCTGCCACTTCCATATGCCTGAGCAAAGGTCAAACAGAATTGGCTTGCACACAGGAGCAGTAAACATAGTGCAGTTGGGGAACTTCAGATTCTGTTTATTCTACATTGAGAAATATTTGTCAGTGCTGTGCTAGGTACTACACAAGCTCTCCAAAATACCGAATAATGGATACATCATGATCAGATAGCCTTCCAATAAAAAAAAAAATGTTTTTTCTAAAGGGTAAAGTACATCATCTTTCATTCAACTTAAGTATATCCTCTCTTGTATTATTCTGCCTGGACACAGAGAACAAAGGAATAACGTCCTCCACAAAAGAACTTTTAAAAGGCTTCTGATATCATGCCTCAGTCTTGTCTTTTTCAAACTAATCAAACCAAATTCTTTAATTAATCATGTAAATCTTACAGGCTACTACTGCCTTTTACTACTCTCTCTTTTTCGTATTATTGCTTACTGATATTTTCTAGACAAATTGGAAAGAGTTCTCCAAAGTGAGGCTTCATCAGCTTTAGGTGAAGTAGCCAACTCCCATGTTTTCCATAACACTTTTGTTAATGTAAGCTGTTAGGAATTCAGCAGAAAGGTGAAAAATTTCATTTTTCAAATAATATCAACAATATAACTAAAGACGGATTTGTCCTAAGCCTTAAATTTTGTTCAGCCAATGCAACATGTTTAATACCAGCTGTGTACAGTAAAAACATAAAAATTAGTGTATTTTTAGAAAATGACAGAAAATGTCAAGCTTTCAATTATGTACTGTCATGATAAAGCAGCTCCTGTAGTAGAAACATTATTTTGAGCCTAAGTTTGCAATAGTAAATAGATGTGATGTTTTGTTTACACATAAAAGTATTTCACTTATTTCTTTATCAATTTTCTTACTAGGTCAAAAGTGCAACTAGTGCTATCCAGTTTAGAGTATTTTCTTCACTAAAAAAAGTGTGCTGATGACAATATCATTATTTGAACACAACAGAAAAAAAAACAGTAGCAAATATTGTACTGAAATAGTTAACCCTCCATCACAAAGGAACTTTGTGATCATTTCTTTGAGAAACTCAGTTTGTGAATGCTCGGAAACTAGGGAGCTCCTGTTCCTTTGTCCCAGAAAATTCTGTTAATTCTTCCTTTCTTTTCCTCAGAAAAATTATGTCAGGTCAACATAAGAACTTAACACCCTTACCTTCAAAGTGAATGCCAAAGTCTCACTACTACCTTCACTACTACACTCTTAACAGTAGAAGCTATTGTAGCAATTACAGTAGAAAGTCTGCCACAGACACTCTCCGTCTAATCTCCAAAACCAGCAGCTCATGCCAATGGCCCACTAGCTCCTGCAGTACCAGAAGTTGGCAAAGTACCTTCAACTCACCTGCTGTCAGAAAACAGAAAAATCTGTTCTTAAAGTAATGCTTAAAACCCCAAAATAATCAGATAATAATGAAATTTTAGACAGGTAAATATGAACTAGTGCTAATGCACTGGACCAGATCTCTGTGCTTGAAAGATCCAGAGGAAATCAGGAGATTAAGTGGCTTCCAATTATCACTATTTCCTGTGCACTTCCCTTTCTTTTGTCTCTTGCTGGAGGCCAGCTGCAGCCCTTTAGGCTGTTTTTCTTTCTGTTATGACACAGCTTTAGAGAGCTGTTTGTTCACCAACAGGAATCTCCAATATGGAGAGTCTCTGGTCTCTCGCCACACTTGTCTTACTGAGGGTGAAACACAGGATCACCAGTCTACTGCAATGCCTCCACATCACCCAAGGATTCTTTCACGTAAAAAATCTTCAACTGGTGAAGTCTCGAAGGCTTCCTTCTAACATAGGAAACTGGTTAGAGAGAACATAAGAATATATATTTTTTGCAACTTTTCCTCTTAAAAAGCTCCATTGTCTGTCACCAACACATATTATGTCCTCTAAAGCTAAATCAATCTTCAGGATTTATTCCAGCAGTATAGCAGCTTAAGAATACCACTAAAACTGAAACGTCAGCTACTCCCAGCACTACACAAGCCTATGGAATCAGGCAGAAAGGTTCACTCAACAGAGAGAAAAAAAAAAAAAAAAAGAAAAAATCAGAAGCTCTACATATGAATCCCAACACTATTAAAAACTACTCACATTTAATAATTTTATTTTTCAATATATGCCATTTTATCTACTGTTTTCAAGTCAGTGTGTAAGCAAGTCCAAGTTATTAACATAAACACTTTCCAAGATGGAGTTCAGCTTCAATAACTAGTTTAAATTACTTTCAAAGTAGTTTAGTTTTAGTAGCTTACAAAGCAGCTTGTGTAAGCTTAAAGATAACCATTTGATTTTCAGATCACACTGCTGGAACATCCAACAGTGATGTATAAGACTGTTAGAAAAAGAACATTAAAATGCAATTAGAGTTTGATGCAGCTAAATTCTCAGTTAACTCCAGAAGCTGCTGAATGCCTTTATGCTCTTTTTTGTTTCTTGGTGCACTGGCAAATCTAAGCTCAGACCATGTTCATACAGACATGTAAATCTCCAAAGACTGCTTCTCCAAGACCCATGTATTTTTACAAGTTGTACACAAACACTGAGAAAAATATGTTTTGAAAGGACAACATAAAGACAGCAAAGTCTAAGTATTTCATTAGATAAGCTGAGGCACAGAGACAGACTAGGTTTTTAGCTTATTTCAGGGTAGAGAGGGGGAAAGATATGCTCGCTAATGTACTCGAAACAAGGCTGTCACTAGAAATGACAATATAATAAAAACTAATACATAACCATTGGTAGGATCCAATTTAAAAGATTTTGTTTGACTGTGTTTCCCCAAATATTTAAATGCATTCCTTATAAAATAAAACAAAAGCTACATAAATAAATGCAGTAAAAAAAAAAAAATCTCCTTCCCATTTATATACCAGAAAGCAACAAAATAAAAAATCTCTATTTAATGCATTGTCTGTGAATAGTAACATTTCTGTCACTAATTATTGCTATGTGTCACTGAACTTTCCTTTGGATAATAAATGTGAAATCACATTCACTTTAAACATCTTCTTCAACAAATTTTACTTTTAGTAATCAAAAGTACATTGTTTAAGAGTACTTAAAGAGAGCTAAAAGAAGGTTACAGCTATATTTTAGAATGATAACATTAAAATAAGGGAAAAGTAAGATTGCATGGCAGCCACTTTAAAGACTGACAATAACAACTAATCCAAATTCACAGTCAATAGAAAATATACCATTTTATTATCCACAAACAACACTAGGACTATGCCTAGCCCTACTACTAGCATTTTAAACTGCACTACAAGATTCAAAAATAGTTAAATAGGTCAAACATTGTTTGGCAGTATGGAGCAACAGATCTGAGTTTAAGTAAGTATCCTATACTGTTAATCAGAAAAGCTCAAAAATCCAAAATCCTAGATAAGGCTTTGTTTTGTAGTGCTGACCTTATTACTGTTATAATGCTTTTTAGTGCTGAACTACAAAAGATGTAAACACACTTACGCCTCAAAGAAAGACAATGTAGTCTTTAAGATTAAAGTTAATTTATATGAGTCTAATTTACATTAGTCTAATTTCTACACAAGAAAAATTATCAATATAGATGGAAGTTCCGAACTCAGTCATACCATTGTATCTCAGGTCATTGTGACAACAAAATTCATAAACAAAAGACAAAAATCTGAAGTCAATGAAAAGCTTTAAAATCTTACATTCTGAATACAAAAAAATGAGAGAAGAAATTTTCTCCCCACATACATTATGGCAATATCTTGAAAGAAAGAATCCACTATAATGCTTACTTTAAAGCATCTGACACAAGAGAACTATTTGCGAAAGTTTTAACAGAAGTATTCTGTAGTGTGAGTCACTCCTTCCCCTTCTAGGAAAAGAAACCAAATATGAACCCTGGAACTGAGAAGAATTTTCCATGGAGCTGTGATATCCAAGGAAGGCCCTGAAGTTATCTAGAATTTTAAAAAGGACTTCTATAACCTCCAAATTCAAGACAGCACATGGGGATAGAGTAAGGACAAGAAATCCAAGCACCTACAGGTGCATGGTTATTCATGATCTTCCCAGTTAGCGAAGGCAGGAGATGACTTCCCAAGGCATTTCTCTACAACATAATCAGACTCTTTTGCATGTTTCTAACAGCTTAGACTCATGAAGTACATATCCTCCCCCTCACATGACACATGCTCTTGAAGTCAAAGTACATGCATGTTCCAACTTCATCTCCCAGCCTTTCATATGCATTCTTAAATTAAAAATTTCTAGTAGCAAAAAGGAGAACAAGGGGACAGCTTTGAGCACTCTTGCCTTGAAGAAGATAGCAGTGTCAGGCTATTGTGGTCATGCCTCAATAAAGCAGGACAGCTAATGTCTCAATAAAGTAGAGGTAACCCTGCTGAAATCTCTATCCCTTTCTTTCCAGGCCTGTTCTATTCTGAAACAATCACTGTATTTAAAAAGCCTAAATCCTTGAGAGGAAAGAGTACAATACCTGGAGACTTGTAAACAAAAACATACAACATGGAGTTCAGGGTCTACTATGCAAACATGGAAGCAAGTTTCTAATCCTCTCATTTTTGTGGTTCTGTCCTTGAAAATAGAAATATTTTAGTACACATTTCTTCAGGAAGTGCAGAACTGTAGAAAGTGCAAACTGTCAGAAGGTCACCTTGTTGTAAGCAGGGTTCAAAACCACAAAATAATGGAGTCATAATTCAAAGAGATCAAAAAATACAGTCTCTCAAGTGTTTTTTAAAAAGTAAATAAAAGTTTAAAAATTATGTTCTTTTCTTAGCTGTACAAATGCATTTGTAAACTTTTTAAAACTCACTATTTAGAAATAGATATTTAAAGGCTGCCTGAACTAAGCATCTGACCTAGAAATGATTTTCAGAAGTAAACCCCAGCTGAGCTACTGTGTTTACAATCACGATTATGATTGTCTCATTTTCTAAAAGCAAACATAGCCACAGAGTATAAATTTGCCTCCAGTGGGTTTAAGTCCCAATACAGACTGAAGAAATCCTCTCTTATCCAGCCTGTTCTCACATCTTATAATGAGCCCTATCACACAGTGCAGTAATTAAGAGTTGATCTTGTACAGGACAACAATACTGAGGTTTACTCATGGCACAGGTACAAGGCATCCATAATCAAACACTGCAAGAGAAAAGCTAGGGGGAAAAAAAAAAAAGATTATTTATGGTCTTTATCTCAGACTACAGCAGGCTTTGTTCGCTAATACCATTAACTCACTGAGTCAATTTTAAATCTTGGACTCTGTTTACTCTGTATAAAAAGATTTCTATTTATGCACAGAAATTGTAATTACTGTGAATATGATACACTATTTTATTGAGTATATCCATGTTATACTATGAATCTTTTTGATTCAGAGATGTAAATTTATACACATTTAAATACAAAACTTCAGTGGTGAATCACAGAATGTTGGGGATTGGAAGGGACCTCAAAAGATCATCTACTCCAATCCACCTGCCAGAACAGGAACCTAAATGAGATCACACAGGAAGGTGTCCAGGCGGGTTTTGAATGTCTCTAGAGAAGGAGACTCCACAACCTCCCTGGGCAGCCTGTTCCAGTGTTCTGTCACCCTCACTGTAAAGTAGTTTTTTCTCAAGTTTAAGTGGAACCTCCTGTGTTCCAGCTTGCACCCATTGCCCCTTGTCCTACCATTGGGCATCACTGAGAAGAGCCTGGCTCCATCCTCCTGACATTCGCCCTTAACATATTTATAAACATTAATGAGGTCACGCCTCAGTCTCCTTTTCTCCAAGCTAAAGAGTCCCAGCTCCCTCAGCCTTTCCTCATAAGGGAGATGCTCTACTCCCTTAATCATCTTCTTGGCTCAAGGCAGAAAAAAAGTCTCAAAAAACAGAATTTTTATAGCATAACTCTAAAATTACCCAGTGTTAAATGGTTAAATTTTTAAGTTTTGCTTGTTCTCAGGGAAAGCTCACATGGCAAAGTAATTTTTATATACTGTTGATTCCTAGACATCACTAACAAAAAAATCTAACAAGAAGTACAGTGTGTATTAGAATAATAAAAGTTGCAGTTTAATCATAAGCAGGAAAATCACACAACTGGAGAATTTTAAGTGTTCTAGTGAAAAACTGATGCCACTTCTTAACATAAGTATGTAAGTCATACTGTATTACCTTGAAACCCATTACTGAAAAACAACATTGAAACTTTTAGATCCATACAGCCTATCCACTGTTATTTCTGTATATTTCAAAATCTGCTTTGCTGAATGGCCAAAAAGCACCCTCTCCCCACCTGCTGAAAGACATTAAAAGGTTTCCATTTTTTTAAAATCAGTTTTCTTTTAAAAAATATTAGACAAGAATCTTGTCTTGTTAGACAAGACCTAAGAATCATCATTATCATGTGCATTAAATAACTGATTTACTAACCAAAAATGCTGCAATTACAGTTTTTGTATTCATCTTTCTTGTGATTCTCAAAATCAGATTTGGCACATTATTGTAAATGGACATAATGTAAATCCTCATAACCATTTGCAGAACGAGGAAAACAATACTCAGGAATATTGTTTTTTAAGATGTACACTCATAAGCAAAAGGACAATTTCAGAAGTTCTTTTAGCATTTCACTACAAAACATTATAAATTAAATTTTAAAGCATAATGTTTTTATAATATCACACAACCTCTACAGTGAAAGTTTTATGACATTAGGAACTTCTGCTTACTATACCTTCTTGAAGAGCTTATCATATACATTTGTATGTGATCCTCTGTGCCTTGGTTTAAAATTCCCATAAGACTATGAAATTAAAATACTCAACTAACCATTTACTACTTATTTACCTAGTTCGCTATTTAGTATACTTATTTACTAGTTATTTTTACTGATGTTTAAACGTTGACCTTGGCAGGATTGAGAGGTGGGCCTCTGCTAACCCCATGAAGTTCAACAAGGCCAAATGCAAGGTCCTGCACCTGGGTCATGGCAATCGCAAACATAAATACAGGCTGGGCAATGAGTGGCTTGAGACAAGCTCCAAAGAGAAGGACTTGGGAGTGGTGGTGAATGAGAAGCTCAACATGAGCAGACAATGTGTGCTTGCAGCCCAGAAGGCCAATAACCGTATCCTGGGCTGCATCAAGAGAAGCGTGGCCAGCAGGTCGAGGGAGGTGATTCTGCCCCTCTACTCTGCTCTCGTAAGGCCCCACCTGGAGTACTGTGTCCAGTTCTAGAGCCCCCAACACAAGAGAGACATGGACCTGTTAGAATGAGTCCACAGGAGGGCCACCAGGATGATCCAAGGGCTGGAGCACCTCTCCTATGAGGACAGGCTGAGAGAGTTGCGGCTGTTCGGGCTCGAAAAGAGAAGGCTGAAGGCCACACAATTTGAAGGCAATTTTTAATTTATGTAGAAAAACATATACCTCCAAAATTGAGATCTATCCTCTGATATTAAATTTAAGTAAATATTGAGCATTTTTAAAAATCACATCTTTAAATAGGCTTTTTATAGACCAAATACAGTAGTCACTATTCAAAATTAAACCCCATCTCTGATGCTACCTTAAAGATGTCCTGGGTAGATATTACAACACACTCCCATATTTCCAGTGACTAACAAATGTGATGCTTCTGATGTCAGCATATGAACACTACAGTCATGTCCTGGATTCTTAATACAATTCAGATAGAAACAGAAGGCAGAGGCAGAAACAGTGAAATGACTCAGACTTCATTAAAACATTGCTGTTTGCAGAGTTTCGTAATGAGAGAAAGCAATAAATAAACAAATAATCCAGATACAAATGAAATGTAATTATAAACATAAATATATACAACCAAACAGAAGTCTTTCCCCCTCAGGTGCCTTAGTCAATTCTTAATAAGATCAATGTCTGTTATTCATATCGTAACTTGACAAAATAAAGGAAATCACCCCTTCATAAGTACCTTCATAAGTGGTTTTATTGAAAGGTATCCTTTCTTGAAAAAATCCTTGGCATTTCCTTGTCTCGTGTTTTAGGACACGTATTTGATTTACACTACAAACCATAAGTATGTCTCACTTCCTAGGTCTCAATATATATTTATGCAATTGTAAATTCCTTATATAACATTCAATCTTCTGTTCTGGAAGCAGCACCGAGCTAAGCAGACTCAATACTACACTGTTATGCATGCAGTGCAAATGACAGCACGAGTGTATAAAGGCACTAGACGAAAAGACGGATAAGGCTTTAAAAGAATGGTGTATGTGGAACAAGTCATAATAAATAGAGCATCTGTAAATCTAAAGAATCCCAAAAAAGCAAGAAATGGGTAGGTGTTGGGTGGAGTACTAACTGCACCAAGGCCACACCATATCTAAGGTGACAGCACAGAAGCAGCACCACAGTAGTTAACATGGCCTGAGCATAGTGTCTCAGAAATCATGCAGAATCATCACCAATCAAGAAGAAACTGAAATCCATTATGAGAACTCAAAAGTCAGTGTTCCCTTGTCTGCCATACCTCAACAACTAATCCTAGGCAGACTGTTGGTATACCTCAGGAAAGATTAATATGTCAACTTGAGACAAGTGTAACAAAGTGAGTGAGTGAGTGAAATCTACAAAGAAATGCATGTGAATAAAATAAATTCCGTATAAATTTTTTAAAATCGCCTTTCTCTCCTACAGAGTCCTGGTCTGAGCTTTTCTATCATGAGAAAGAGTATGAAATACAATTACTTAACATCTACTTTTGCTGTCAGCACTGGAAATGATTAACTGAGCACTACACATAAGCACAATAGGTCATTTAACATTAGCATACCCAGTACATTTCTGGGTTTTTAGTTCTGCTGGATTCTGTTTCGAACAACATGTCAGGAAAGTCTAGTCTGGTTCATCTCTCAGCTGAAGTGGTATTTTAACCTAGGCTTACCAGAGAGTATCACAACTAAGGTAAAGAAAAGCAGCAATTTTGTTCTGGGCATGAAGGACCATTAACTTTTTTGTAGACAAAGCAAAAATCAGTTAATAGACTTGAGTTTCAAATTTAGACTTTCACTCCTCAAACTACTAGAGGGGAGAAAGTGCCCCAGAAAGTATAATTAGTCACAGCAAGTTGTGCACTGGGGATGCACACAGACTGTTCAAAACCAATTCCTATGAGGTACACAGCTCTTAACACTACTGTAACTGGCTCCAAAGGGAGTACTATCCTAACACTGTTTGAAAAGGTCTTAGCACAGTCGTAATAGAAGGGATTTTTAAAGAAAATAAAAAAACCTTGTAGAAGTTTAGGCTCCACCAGGATTGTGTGAACTTCTACAAAGGAAAACAAAATAGCTGATCACAGTCTAACACAAGACCTCTTTGAAATTACTATAAAAAGTGATACAGCTACATCATTCTGGTGGAATCCTGGTAAGAATTTGTATTATTTTTAAAACACTCAGGAGAAAATGTAATCTGCAAAAGGTTTGAATTTTTACTACTTCTACTGTTTGCTTTTGTTTTGTTTTTTAATATTCCTTATCTTTTTCACGTAAGTATTTTCTACCGCTTCAAGGCTTCTGTTACCAACAAAGCATATATGGCCTACTTGCTGACAACACTACATGTGTTGCATAGAACTACTCCTCAAGATGTACACTAAATGAAATGGCTGCAGTTTCTTATCAGTGTAAGAATGACCTAATGGCCTACTAAGATGTTAACTGTTCAATATTAGTTTTTTCTAGAAAACAAAAAGTACGGAACACCTTGCTGCTATGCAGAAAGTCTCATGACTGAGACTGCCATGAACTGAAAATTTTAGACTAATATTTTACAAGCACCTGTCTGTGAAACACTGTGTAAAGATGCATTTGATTTGTTTTTATCAGCATGATAGGTTCTTCATGAAAAGACCTACTTACAGGAACAACTGGAATAAGAATGCAAATTAATTTGGTAATCTCACAGTAAAGCATCTCAGTGAAAATGTAAGACTAATATCTTCAACTGCTAGACCATGCACATTTGCAAAAATAAATATTTTGAAATATTTTCAACACTTAGTAAGTGTGTTAGCAGTTACTCTTAAAGAAACCTAACCATTTGAGTCAACATTTTATTTAAAAGCCTCTGTAAGTGGTGAAACACTGGAAAAAGTTGCCCAGAGAGGTGGCAGATGCCTCAACCCTGGAAATATTCAAGGTCAGGTCAGATGGAGCTCTGAGCAACCTGATGTAGTTGAAGACGTCTCTACTCGTGGTAGGGGCATTGGACTAGATGACCTTTAAAGGTCCCTTCCAATCCAAACAATTCTATGATGCTATAATTACCAAGCTGATTACAGGTGTACTTACAGCTGACAGAAAAGGACCTACTAAGATGACACCAAGTAGTATTTTGCCTTATTAAATTATTTCAAAGGCACCTTAATTTTAGTGTGTTGTAAAAATAAAGGGGTTTTCTCATTTTTAACTGCAGTTTCTCAAACAGAAATGTGCACACATGTAATACATGGACAGCGAACACCAAGCTCATCAGGATCACTGATCAGCACATGCAGAGTGTATGTGACACCTTCAAGTCATACCAGGTTCCCACAATACAATTTTGCAGCTCTTACATATGAATTTTGGCATTTCCTGGAAGCTTCTAAGTCTACCTGGATAAAACATTTGAATGGAAAACCAAGACTTAGGAGAGACTATGCTAAAGATGACAAATCTACTCCCAGAAAATCTCCAAATGTAATGTTACTAAACTCTCAGAACTGAAGCAGCTCAGTCATGAGCAAGAAGAGTTTATGCCCACAAACAATACACAAAAGCAACCAGGGAAAGCCAGTGAAAGAATTTAATAAATAAATAAATAAATAAATAGAAAACCCCCACAAAGTAACACATTTCAATTGGCTGGTAGAAAGCATGTGACAGACCATACACACTTCTGGCTCCTAGATCAGTTAGAGCACTAAGGTAACTACTGCTCCACTCCTGAGTAATCTATGACAGAAAAAGTAAAATTGCTTCAACAATCTCAGAAATTAGGAGAGTTTAGGCTCCAGGAGGCTATCCAATCTTAAACTAAACTGCAACTCTCTATGACTATTCAATTTTTAATGGCAGGATTATCAAAATAGCTAATAACTCATACATTGAGGAAAAAACTGGGCCAAGTTTTCTTTTTTGCTGGAAGATTATGCAGGACTAGCATTAGAAATTTTACTATACAGAAATAGTTTCAAATACTGTCAACTGTGTAGTCCAGATACCATAAAATACCCTTCCTCATCTCTATTTTTTAACATCCCAACCATAAAAGCTAAACTTATAAGCTTTACAGGTCTCATTTAGGTGACCGAATTAAAAAAATTTGTACCTAAATAGTCTAAACCGCTCTCTAGACATTCTACTGTCTTCTGCAGACAACTCAGTATAATAACTCAGGTATTTTTGGTACAAGTATGGAACTAGGAAAGCTTAACTAATAAGTATATTTTCAGTCTTGATTTAACTTTAAAGGAGAGATTTAATATCTTTGTTTCCAATTTTTTTTTTTTTCCTCATGTTTAAGTATTTCTAAGAACTGGAATCTGTTAAAATACAAGAACATGGTGATTTAAAAATGAATGTAAAATCTGAAGTATGACTTGTCCTGAAGACTGATTTTCAAAAGTACCTGTACACCTAAATACGCGTACGGGTATGTACTGGATTTTCTAGGAGCATACAGGAGCCTAATTCACAAATCTCTCCACAGTTATTGGCCAAAACAAGACCTCACCACCCGATCAATAAATATCTTTTCCCATAATACAAGAGACTGCATGCTCCTTGCACAGCAAAAGACAGTAGCTATCTGAAAGATGACTGTGGATTACCATATCAGAGCTTTATAAGAAGTAAACACTGGCTTCCCCAAGGCACCTAAGACACACTGATAATGTTAAAAATACCACCAAGAAATTTCTAACAATCACAAGCAGGATGATTTTTCCCATCTTACATGCCCTCAAGCACCTTTTCCTTTGGCACTCTGCTGATAACAATAAAACTTCTTTAAAAATGCATAGTGAATTTACTCCTGTTATATTTTTAAACAAATTATTTCCATAAAAACTAATTAAGACCTATGTTCCAACACCATTCACAAGTTACTGCTTACAGTATTTTGCTTTTTGTTGCAATTCTAAACATCAAAAGAACCTTGATTTTAAGTTTCCTTTTCCTTTACTCAATATAATATCTTTAACACTGTTAAAGAGAACATACTCTGCCTAGCAGTTTGCTTCTTCTGATCCCATATATCTCTAAAACAAAATGTCAACAATGAGACTGAATACGTAAATAGTCAGATACTGCTACTTTTTCACACCTTAAAGTTGTCACACATGAAGCTGAAAGATGAAAACCACTTTTGCTTACAAACAGAAGTAAAAAGACTTGCTCATATCTTTCCTAGAACCTGGGAACCCAACCACAGGATATGGATTTCAATTTAAGTATTAAAAGTGAAGTATGAAACTTTTTTAACACTAAATGTCTGCTGAAGTATTTGTGAACAATTTCACATAATTTTTCACAATTGTAATAGCAATTAAATGAAACAAAAATTAATCCAAGAAAACTACTATTCCAAATGAACCCACACTAGACTGCATCTAATCCTTTTGGTCAAATATGGTTGAAACCTTAATTTTCCTTCACCATTAATATTTTTATTCACATTTAGTAAATATTAACTTTCTGTCAGACCAACAATGTCATCCTTTCCAGAAAAAAAAAAGCACATTCACTAAAGACATGCTTTACATTTTTTTATTATCACTATTTAGATCAAATTTATTCACATATTATCACTATTTGGATCACTCCCATTGCTTCCACCTGTTGAGTAAGTCCTTCCTGTTAAATGTACATTTACTTTCTAATACTGTTTGCCTTCTAGTACTTTTTTACATCTTCTTTCTCAGTTCCTGTAACCTAATTCCTCAAAACAGTATTTTCATTTACCAGCAGCACCACTAGACCTTGTCAAAAACCTTATTTTTATGAGCCTCCTCCAAAAACCACCTCATTCTAAAAATGTCTACCAACAAACCAGCAAACTTTTCCCTTTTTTTTCTACTATCATACAGTTCTCTATGTGGAAATGACAGTTTTTAAATCTGCACTGTGCAAATTCATACAAGAGCATATAGACCCTAAGTTTTACTAGCTGTTTCATGGCTCAGTGAAGACTGTTTTCCACAAAAAAACTTTTTATACCAGTAAGCCTGCACTAAACAAAGCCAACATACATCCTCAGTACATGTGATACTTAGAATCAAAATATCAAGCCCTCAAAAAGTAAGTATGGTTAATTTGGTCTTTTAAGTTGTTACACATGGTTTGTATTGATTGAGACTAATTCATTAACTGTCAATAACAGAAATAGGGTAAGTATTATCTCGCTGTTTTTAAGTTACATTAAAGAAATCTCCCAAGTTTTCACTGGATATTTATCTAAGCTGAAGAAACTATATTTTTTCTCTTAAAGAAATACAAACAAAACAGTTCAAAATAATTATTTGGATCTAAAATAAATATTAATCTTTAGCAGCTATGATAATAGCTGATTTGGTAAATTTCAAATACAATTCATTTTTTACTGCTTGGTGACAAATAATGATGTTTTGAAAGGGTCTCCCTCAGAAGCTCAGAGCAGACTCTTGACTGACAGACAAAAATAAGAATGAGCAGGGCAAGTAACGAAAAGAACACAGCACCAGATTAAAATGAAAATGCTTTCTAATGTTCACTGCGACATAATGTGTTTCCTTACAACCAAAGAGCAGTCATGGAGAAAACAAAAGAGGAAGATTGTTAAACGTGACTACATAATGAAGTTCAACAAGCTCACGGACTATGCAGTACAAAATGCGAAACTGACAGAGAAAAGTATGCAGCATTCCAGACAAAGCCAGTATCACTGCTGCTATTTAAACAGATGATGCAAATTTTATTAAGCATTTATTAAAACTGAAGTTACACATGCATATAAACACACCACAAAAAGATATAGACAAAATAAAAATCCCAACCTCCTCTCACACAAGTATGTCTTTTTAAAGAACAGATTCTTCCCAAACAACTTCCCTTCTTGTCACTTTCCCGGTATTCCCCACATTTTTCTCATTATCTCTCTTCTCCTACCTTTTGCTTCTAAGGTTTTCTAATTCTTATTATTCTCTTTTTTGTTCTTTTATTTCTTCCTACTGCTCCTGAAGGTACATTTGAAAGAAGAGAAGGCATATAATGCCCCAGCAACTTCATGCAACAAATAGGGCTCTGGGTACAGCAGCATACACCAATTTGAGTATCATCTTTCCTCTCAGCCACAAAACGTGTTTACACACAGGCTGTCAAACTAGGTGGGCACTTCACTCATGAACTATCTGTACAAGCAACTCTCAGCTTGGCTGAAAACAAGGTATCCTACAGCCACATAGATACACACACCCAAATTGTGTACTGACTAATCTGTCTGTCACCTATTGCTGAGTACAGTCACTCACCACTACCACACAAGTGATCATCAACTCCTTTGTCCATGCTGATCTTCATCAGGCTGCAGTCCAGACAAGGACACTTTGTTTAACCACAGCAACTCATACTTTCAGGCTTAAACATCCCTAGCAAAACCCACAATGAAGCTATCACAGGCTCACATTCCATAAGAAAACAATGGAATGAATCTTATTTCCAACATCATATACCAGTGTAAGATCTGCCAGAACTTCAAGCAAAGATTACAACGATGCGTGGAAATCAGACAGGCCATGTAAACCAAGCTGTCGCTGTCAATAAAGGCTGGTAGAGCTGCTCAAGGGACACAAATAAGAGAGTAAGCTTAAATTAATTAATTAAACAGCTATGCCAATGAAATGCAGAATATTGCTTTAACTCAGTATTTCGACACTTCTTTTACAGGTGTCAGAAGTTTATGAATACACTTGGTATAAGCTGTGCCATGGGCATCATTTGCCATATTCAGAAAAGGAAGAGTATTCAATTGGTTCAGAGATGAATTAACTTGAACCACCTACCTTTTTTTCCCCCACTTTGAGAAAGCTTGGACTGAAAAAAATACCCAATCTCAAAATATGTCAGATGTATTTTCTAACTCAAACAATATTGCTTCCACTATTTAAACAGTAAAAAAAACCCAATCACATGCTTTTTCTTCATTTATAATAAGCAAAGACTAAAAATTACACATAACACGCTAATTCTAATCTACATCATAAAGCATTATAATGTTGATTACAGAGTCTTTGGGAGATGAGTAAGATCTGGTAGCAAATTTTAGTTTCATTTCTGATATAAAATATCAAAAAACATGCTTTCTCTCTCAAAATCATTCCAAAGTAGAATATGTAATCATGGGTAGTCTATTTCAGAGAAATTCTAAAACAAAAACACATAATAGCTCAAGACAGAAATCATGCAGAACTGACTGAACCCTAACATGATTTCCTCATACTGTAAAGACTTCTCACAGAAGCCTTATCTAAACATCAAGAATTAAAAATAAAAACAGTATGCTGGCACATAGCACCAAGCCAAATCCATCCACTTTGCACATATATGCATACATTGTTTTATATTAAAATTCATATAATATGTACCCAAAATATCTGGATGTTTTCATTGATGGAATCATTACACCCTCTCCCCATTTCCCACCCCCACCCCGACCCCCCCACC
>NW_010327467.1:0-535 GCF_000700745.2 Antrostomus carolinensis | reverse complement strand
GCACATGTATGTGCCTGTATGTGTGTGTATATGTACCTGTATGCACATGTATGTGCCTGTATGTGTGTGTATAATTACATGTATGCACATATATGTGTCTCTATGTACATGTATGTGCATGTTTATGATAGATATACACATATATGTACCTGTATGCACACGTATGTGCCTGTATGTACTTGTATGTGCGTGTATATGTACATGTATGCACATATACGCGGCTGTATGTACCTGCATGTGCATGGGCACGTACATGTATGTGCAGATACATGTCTGTATGCACATATATGTGTCCGTATATGTACATGTATGTGTCTGTATGTACTTGTATGTGCATGGACACGTACATGTACGTACATGTATGTGTATGTATGTGCATGTATGTGTCTGTATGTGCATGTATGTGTCTGTATGTACACGTATGTGCATGGATATGTACACGTATGTGCATATACATGTCTGTATGTACATGTATGTGTTCGTATGGGGTGACAGTGGCCCCTGGGGGGGGTGACAGTGGCCCCGGTGGGGGGGT
>NW_010327466.1:6495-8183 GCF_000700745.2 Antrostomus carolinensis | reverse complement strand
GATCTAGAGTTTTCTATAGGATGGAGGAGCCTGGAAGAGTTATGAGACAGTGATGTGGGAGGAGGGGGCTGCCATCTCCTTTTCCCTTACAAAGCCCAGATGGTCTCCATGGGCTGTTATCTCCCAGAGAAGCCAGCGAGTGGAGTGGCTTTTCCCCTTCCCTTAACAAACCGAAATGGCAGCAAATGAAATTGGAATAGATCAGACATCTATTTCAAAACCAAAGGAGCCTGGAAGAGTTATGAGACAGTGATGTGGGAGGAGGGGGCTGCCATCTCCTTTTCCCTTACAAAGCCCAGATGGTCTCCATGGGCTGTTATCTCCCAGAGAAGCCAGCGAGTGGAGTGGCTTTTCCCCTTCCCTTAACAAACCGAAATGGCAGCAAATGAAATTGGAATAGATCAGACATCTATTTCAAAACCAAAAGTGGGAGCGGGAATAAGTGGTTCGCGGCGGCGAGCAGCCGCTGAAATCGAATCGAGCTGAATCGCCGGCTCCTGTTGCAGACGCAGCCTCTCGCCTGCACCCAGGGCCTTGCCCACTTCCCCCCATACAAGAACATCCCCCCCATACGAGAACAGGAATATTTTCCCAGTGAACAAATGTCACGTGCACATCCCTGCCTCTGCTACCCTCTGCGTGCTGGGATTGTGCTTTCTGGGCTCCATTTACCAAGAGGAAGGACCCGCCGGTGTTGGGAGAAGTCCCCTATTTTCACCAGGAACTTGAAAAAATAATATTATTTTTCATCCCAGCATTGTAAACAAGCCATCTGCCACCAGCCCCTTCCTTAAATAACTGCACCAAGGCCACGCGAGCAGGGGAGGGTGTGTGACAATGACCCAACCACCTGTCCCTCCAAAGTTATTTTGGGGCAGTAAAATAACGTCCCAGGCTCTGCCGGGCTCTGTGCTGTGCAAGTGGGTTCATGCAGTTTGGAGAAATGCTGCTGGGCTGCGAGTTATTTTCCATCCCCACCAAATATTTGGGGTTTGGTTATTTAAAACCTTCTGCTTAGCATCTGTTTTCCCACTTTTCCTGCCTGCCCTCATCTGTCTGCAGAGCCCTGGCCTCGCCGAAGAGCACGGGATGCTCAGGCTTTGAAGCGGTGCCCGGCTTCCAGCGGCGAATCGTTCCTAGGTTCATGGTGACATTTTTTTTCTTGAATTAGCTTATTTGAAAAAGCACCAGCCCCGCCGTACGGCTGAATGGTGAATGATCTGTCAAAGCCCTGAGCTGCTGCCGGTTCCTGCTTCAGTCCCAGAGGGCTCAGTCCCATCCCGGCCACGTGGGCTGTCTAAGCCAGCGGCGTGTCTTCATGCTGGCTGTATTTATCGTGGTGACCTGGAATGATTAAGGTTGGAAAACACCTCTGGAGATCAGCTGGGCCAGCCCTAGCTTAGTTCTTGCCATACCTGCCTTGCAAAGCAAATAAATAAGATGATAATAAATGACACCGTCCGGCTCTCTGCATCCTGCCACTCGCTGCTGACTGGCAAACTCATCCCATTTGTCTTGCAGAGAGACCTTTGCCAGGCTCAGACTGGCTTTAAACACCACTCGGTGCGTGTGTGTGTGTGTCCTGCTTTGGCTCCAGCACAATTTCACAGCCCTAATTCATTGCTCCACAGAACTGGAGATCACAAATACTGGTTTATTTCCTCTCCCTGCACCCCCCCCCCCACCCC
>NW_010327466.1:0-6337 GCF_000700745.2 Antrostomus carolinensis | reverse complement strand
CCTGCTGAGCTCTCCTAGCCCAGCGTTTGCCTCCCAGCCTGAGCTGATGCCACAGAGCCTCGTATAGTCACTTGTTTTTTAAGCAGTCGAGTAAATTTTGGGATGTTTGGGCTTGGTAAATCCCAAACCAGTTGGGGCAAAACCCAGAGCCATACCTGTGTGTATGAATAAGCCCCTGGGGACAATGCAGACCCCATCCCACACCCAAAATATTGTGTCTTAGCAGTTTTTATGTGAGTTTCCCTCAAGGCTGAATATCCAAGAAGGGCAGGGAGCATGGCAGAGCATGGGGTAATGTTTGGACCAAGAGCAGCACTGAACTCATCTTAATTAACCTCAATATGCCCCAAGATGATATGGATGGAGATTTTCTGTCATCTACGTAGCACTGGCCCTCACTAGGGCAGGAGGATTTCCCCACCCCAAGGAGATTTGAGCCATTCCCATCCTTCCTTGCTTTCTTTTTTTAAATACTTTTTTTGCATTTTTTTTTTCTCCGTGGTGACTTGTCCCCACCACTGGAAAAGTTCAACTCACGTTTTTCCATACACATTGGTGCTGTGCTCTGGCCACTCCACCAGACACACCAGCCGGCCCGGCAGCTCCTCCATCACCGAGTAGTAACCTTGGGGGAAAGCCAGCAGGAAAGCCAGGAGCCAGATGATGCCGATGACCACCTTGGTGGCAGTGGCTGAGAGCCGGGGTTGCAGTGGGTGGATGATAGCCATGTACCTGCAAGGTGGGAAAAGGAGAAATCAAGGTTGGAAAACCCCAATGTTGCAGTTTTTGGGGCTGTTTTAGGTCTCCTTTGCATGGGGGTCGTATTTTTAACACCCTCTTAATGAATCCTGGCAGCCCCTCACGCCACACAATGCAAACAGCATCGAATAATCCCTGTATAGAGGATTCCCCAGCCAATACTCCAAGTCTCTCGCAGCACCTTACCCTGGAGATATGAATCCTGTTAGAGATACTCATTGATTTTTAGCTGCAAAACAGCTTCGCTAACACAACCAGCAACCGGCTGCTTCTGCAAAGAGCGATTTGTACAAAGCCAGGCACGATGCTGCTGTCTGGCAGCAGCCGCTTTGGCAGTGCCTGGTAGTTTTGTACCCGTGCAAAATCATCTCTCTGTGGTCGCTCACGGTGCCAAGTGTTACAGGAGGGGAACCAAAAATAAGAGTGCTGGACCAGCGTGGGATGGGAGATAGGAGATGCCACCTGTATCTGCCCGGCTCCTGGGCTCTTTCCCCCTGAACATCAGTTGCCACACGTGAGGAAAGCTCCAGCGCTGATGAGGCGGATTGAATTTATCCTTCTGCAAATCTGGTTTTGCGCAGCTGGCAGCAGCCAGCAGTGCTGGAAGGATTAAGTGAGAACATCGCAATCTTTTAATTTTATTTCCCCCCCTGCTCCACGTCAAGCTTCGGGAAGAGAAGAAACATTGCATCACTCTGTTTGTGTTATCGCCCAAGATGTTTGCAGCCTCCTCCGTTTCTCCCTTCCTCCCTTCTCCCTTCAGAGGATGGACAGTTCTTCCTTTTAGTGTTTTTCCGAGATGGCAAATACTCCCCGTGTTGCATTTTTGGGGTGGCCACTTGCAGGGGCAAAGCCATAGGGGTTAATGTATAAATATGCAGGAGGTACCACCGTCAGCTCTTCCTCTGCCTCAGGGTACCAAATCTTATCAGCTTTGTGCAGCTGAAAATCCACTTAATCCACCCGATAATTATCCCTCAAAAATCTGTTTGGTGCTTGATGTGGAAGCTGGTTAGAAAAAGCTGAGGCAATGGGTGTCAGTGCTGCTTTGGGAGAGCAGCTGGTGATGGATCAAGGTCTCCTGGTTTCTGCATCCGTGTTTCTCATTTCTTCCATATCGTACTTGCAATCGGCTTCCCGGACCCTGCGGGGTCTTCCCTCCTTCCTCTTCCTCATCCTGCAAATGCCTGGTGTTGGCTGAGCCCCTCGTTGCTGAGCTGGATGAGGTTTGGATGGGCTTTATCATGGGGGTCAGAGCAGGTTGCCCTGGGTTACACTCAAGTCAACACACCCGAATATGCTGCTGGTGCTCGACCTCATGGTTCAAGCTCAAGCATGCAAATGGTGGAAAAAGAGGAATTTCCACAAAATTTGGGCCATTTCTGTTGAAATACTTGCCTGGAAAAATACCTGAAGCTGAGGCCTCTGGAAAGCAAAGCCAGCACTTGATTGCAACCAGCCTGAAATGCTTTTATGTCTCCAGCCTTGTTTCTGTCAGTGCCTTTCAGAGGACTTTCCTCATCAGTTTTAAGCACTTTGCAACTGCAGAACCTCTCATGGTTGATAAAAAATGCCAATAATCACCATAACAATGAACTAAACCCCAACCAGATCACCTAGAGACCCTCCCAAACACCATGGACTTGTCTGCAACGCTGTCTCGTGGTGGAAAGGAGACATCAAAATTCATCCAAGCAGGCTGGCATTGCAAGGATGGGGTGAGGGAGGCAGGAGGGAGCAAGTTAGCAGAGCTTTGGGGAAAACTGGCCCCAAATCCTATTTTTCAGCAGCGATTCCCAGTCTATCAGTCCCAAGAGACCTTTGAAATATTCCCTTGGGGATGCTCTGGGTTCAGCCACCCATCAGGATTAAAAATGGGAATAATAACAGTTGTCCCAGACAGGGGTTCTGATGAAGAAGAAAAAAATATAATAAAAAGGGTCTGGGCTGCTTGGAGGAGCTGGGATTACAGATCATCAAAATGCTGGAGATAGATGGAAATGGACAAACATCCTGAAAATAATTAGACCATTATTTCATATTAAAATATCGTAGAATTATATAATAATTGTATCACTAAGCAGAAAATTGTCCTAACATTTTAATAACTGCTTCCTTTTTTCCTCCTTTTTTTCCCTGTTTTCCTTTCCCTTCTCTTTCTCTCCCCCCCCTCCCCTTTATTTCCCTCCCTTTATTTTTTTTTTCCCTTTGCTTCACAAGAACATTTGATGGAAAATCAAACCGGGAGGAGGGCGGGAGCAGAGAAGATGATTTCCTGGCTGCCTCAGCTCGGATGACAGCTGCTGTCTTCCTTGTATTGGGATGGAAAAGCATCAGTACAGGGAGCAAAGCAGCTTCTTTTGCCTCCTCCCAGCGCAGAGTCCATCACACTCAAATAACTCTCATTTCCTTGTCGACTGGTGGCACTTCCCATGTTTCTCTGCTCAACAGGTTTGTGTATATTCCTGTCTTGGAGTTTTTTGGGGGTTTTTTTGGTGACCACTGGATCTTTTTTTTTTTTTTTTTGCATCCAGAACACAAGTCCCAAAAAACCCGTTTGGGTTTTTTATATTTCTTATAATTCTGCTCAGTTTTGAGCCAAACCCTCTCCTGTGGTGTGTTTCTGCGGTGGGGTTTTGGATAATCTAAAATAAAAACCTTCCTTCCCAGCACGTGAATGCAAAGCAGAAAAGCAGCTCGGTACCACAGGTACCTCCAGGTTATCTTCTCCCCTCCACGTAGGTTTAATCTCCCAGACAAGGCTGCGGTAGGTGCTGCAGCCAAACCTCCATCAATCACTTGTGAGCAGGGGAAAAAAAAAAAATGACATATCAATCATTTTTGCTTTTCAGCAAAAAAACCCCTTGCCAGTCTTTATTTTTTATTAATATGAACAAGATTACATTCAAATGGAAATGCAGAGCGTGGGCAGGGGCTGCAACTGCAATGCCCAGGGTGTCTGCGAGGTGTGTTTGGTCCCCTGGGTGGTTTTACAGCGCTGGGCACAAAAGGCATCGATCGGAGCTCACGTGCCGGGAAGCTGTTGCCCTCCTTGGCTCAGCCACGCGGGTCCCGGCTGCGCCGAGGAGAAACGGGCTCTCAAAAGCAAAGCTAATGAGTTATTAGCTCGTATTTCTCCTCTCAAAGTGCCTCTCTGGTCCCACTCCCCAAGATGCTTTATCTATTAGAAAGATTTCTTTTTTATCTCTGCTGTTCAAGAGGGAAGTTCTCCCACCCATAAAAAAATCGGGTGTTGTGGTTTGCTGGGGATGGTCGTTCGTGGGAGGTGAGGAAGAAGAGGAGCACATCCCTGTGTGAGCATCCTGCCCTCACCGCTGCAGCGAGTGACAAATCACCGTGGGATCTTCAAGTCCTGATGTGTCACAGAGAGTTGGCTCTTAGTTGAGGATTCCAGGGCAGATTTCCTGTGTTGGGAAAAGGTTTTGTTCCCTGCACAGGTGATGCATCGGGAGCACTGGGAACGGGGCCATTTACCTGCAGAAGTTGGTGGGTTGGGAGGACTTAATGCTGCTTGTTCCTCAAAAGAAAATGATCCGCAGTTGTTCTTCTTTTGGATGGTGGCACCGTGTTCAAGTGCAAACCATCGTTAAGATTTGCAAGGTCACAGTTGCCCAACTCCTTGAAGGAAACACCTGATACCCCTGCAGCTGCATTTTCCTTGCACCTTTCCCACCATGATTAACATTTTAAGTCCACCGTATTTAAAGAGCTTGGCACTAAACTGCACAACTTTACACCAGACACCGTTTGATGACGTTGGTAATGCCGTTTGCTGTTGTTTAAGTATTTTATTGTGATTTTAGGGGGGTGTTACCGTGGCGATAAAATAGCATTTGAGTAATGTCCTGGTTTGAGCTGGGACAGAGCTGGTTTCTTCTTAGCAGCTGGGGTTTGGGTTCAGCTGGGATTTGTTAGGAGAGAAGCGCTGAGAACATCCCCATGTTGGCATTTGTCACTGGAAGTCAAAGGACGTCGTGTTTTGCTGGATCTGGGGAGGGCGAGGAATATTGACCTGACTCAGCTCCATGGGCATTGGGCTCTGCCAAGGGGCTGTTCCATCTCCTGTCCCCCATGGGCAGGAGATCCATGAGGGGCTCTTCCTCTCTTGCTCTCTCTGGCTTTGGCTCGGGCTCTGGCTCTCCCGGGATTGCGGTTTCGGGTCGGGATTGTGGCTCCTCCGGGATCGTGATCTGGGAACGGGCCAGGCTCGGTCGGCGGGTGGTGAGCAATGGCACTGGGCATCACTCATTTGCATAGTTTATTACTATTATTATTATCATTATTATTTTAATACCATTATTATTTTAAGTTTTATTTTATCTCCACGATTAAATTGTTCTTATCTCACCCTACAAGTCCCCTTCCCCTTGCCCCCCAATTCTCTCCCCTATCCCGTGGGAGAAGTGAGTGAGCAACTGGGTTTGGCTGCTGGCCCAGTGCTACCCAGTGCTGGCCAAGTGAAACCACCACAGCGAACAACGTTGTACCAGGGCAGCTCTGGGCGTATCAGTTACCAGATATTGCGTTTGAGGCAGCGCAGCCATCTATTAATTGCATCTGGAATTCTGGAGTCTGCCTGGATACCTAACATTGCACAATTGTTTCCACCCTCATGGAGATGAGATTAATATAATAGCAAAAAATTTATGAAGCGTCTTTCATCCCAGGGTTTCCTTATCTCCTTCATTTAGTAATAAGGATGGGACAGATAAGAGATGAGTAACCAAGAGGGTGCAGATTTGGTGCTGCACAACAATCTCCTGACCTGAGCAAAGAGGGTTTTAGTGCAGAGTCATCTTGGGGGGGGTTTGCAACCAAGTCAGAGCAGATTCCTTGGACTGAGGTGGGTCAAATACCTCCAGCACCGCTCTGCATCCTTCCTAGCCAAGAAATGAAAAGCTGCTCTGTACAAAAAAACCTGCTTTTTCACTTTCCACAAGGATATTGTCCAGAGCAGGGACACAACATTGGGGAAGGGTTTAGAGGGGAAGGGTGTGAGGAGAGGCTGAAGTCACTTGGTTTGTTCAGCCTGGAGAAGAGGAGACTGAGAGGAGATCTCCTGGGGGTGTAGAACTTCCTCCCAAGGGGCAGAGGAGGGGCAGGCGCTGATCTCTTCTCTCTGGCCACCAACGAATGCCAGGAGCAGAGGGAATGGCAGGAAGATGTGGCAGGGGAGGGTGAGGTTGGCCATGAGGAGACGGTTCTTGAGGCAGAGGGTGGTGGAGCACTGGAACAGGCTCCCCAGGGAGGTGGTGATGGCACCAAGCCTGACAAGATTCCAGCAGCTTTTGGCCAACATGTGCCCTCAGGGACATGGTGTGAATGTTGGGATTGTCCTGTGCAGGGACAGGAGTTGGACTCCATGATCCTTGTGGGTCCCTTCCAGCTCACAACATTTGATGATTCTATGATTTCATCACAACAGTGTGGATGCCAAAATACCATCCCTGGAGCAGGTTTGCATAGTGAAGCTTGGCCTTGTCGTGCTGACCCCGAATACCTCGGATCTGGATGTCGGCCGAGGAGGTTGGCTGAGCCCCGCGTGCTTGAAACACGA
>NW_010327465.1:0-3125 GCF_000700745.2 Antrostomus carolinensis | reverse complement strand
GATGCTGCCCTGCCCGGTGCCCCGGCTGGCACCAGCCGGCTCTTCCCCCGCCGCGTGGGCTGCCTGCGCACACCAGCCCTTCGCCAGGCTGAAACTCCGCTCTTGTTATCCCTGGTGGTGCTAATCAGAAACTGGGGGGGAAGGAATTATTACACTTTTCCCTCGGGCGCCGGGACAGTATTCAGGCTTTTCGGTGTTGGTTTCATCCAGGCACCTGGGCTGAGCTCGGAGAGCAGAGCCGAGAGCAGACCTGCTCCCTGGGGAATGCATACTGGGCAGCACCCGGCCACGGACCCCATCCTGCCTCCGCCTCGGCTGGGACGTCCTGAGCTCCTTCCAGGGGGCTGATGCAGAGTGGGATGGAGCAGGAACTAGTCAGTTCCAAATGAAGCTCTTTATATCTTTTTTCCTAGTTTCTGCAGTCCTGGCAGGCAGCATATGAGCAAATCAGATGTGCCTCTTGCACACTGTTATTCCACACTCACCTTTTCCTTGGGTGGGTTTCCCACTAACCCCACCTACACTTTTGATTTCAGCCTCTGAAACTATTGCAAAACCTTTTAGGTAAATCATTCACTGAACAATCCCTACATTTCTTGTGTTTGATCCCCAGTCTCAGAGCTTTGGCCCAGAGGTGTCTCCAATTTCACTTGCCTGCTCTGCTTCTGATCAGAAAATGAGAAATAAACGGGCCTGCTCTTGCTGTTGCAGGGTGAACAACCCCAGTGCCCTGGATGCTGGAGGGAGATGCCAGCTGAAAACAGCTGCAGAGAGCAGCCCCAGCACAGGGACACACTGCTGGTTTGAAGGAGAGATTGGGTGCAAGGGCAGGTCTGCGGTAGGATGGAGAGGGCCTGGTGGGGGCACTGCCCCACAGCCTGCACTGGCCACAGGGCTTGGGGCAGTGGCACCGCCTAGCACACTCGTGGTGTAACAGGAAGGGAAAGGAAGGGGCAGGACTGAAGTTTCTAGCCTAGAGTTGGAAAACAAATAAAAGATCTCAGTCTTCCATTTCATCACTATTTCACTGTTAACCCAAGTGGTGGTTCCCTCACTTCCTGGGCTGGGGAGACCAAGAGGCCCCTGGGCCTTGTGACTTCCTCCCAGGGGACCTCATGGAAGGTGTGGCTGAGAGGGCTGCCTCCTCTTACCCTAAAATATGCCCAGGTGGGCTCCGGAGACTGTTATTCCTCTGCTTCACCTCCCCTGTGTCTAGCTTGCTCCTATAATCCCACTGGGTCTTCCAACCTAGAAGCTCTGGCAAGAGGAGTTGTCACCACAGAAAGTCCTGCCCAGCCCCTCGGTGGTGTCATCCCCATCCTGTAATGGAGGGAGTCAACAGGCTTGCAGCAGCCCGGGAAGGTAAAGCTGTGCTGGTGGTGAAAAAGCGTCACACTTTGCAATCTGAGACTGGGTGATATTGCAGAACTTAAAACTGCAAAGACATTTCTTGGTAGAGCGTATCTCTTCTCAGTGTAACTCTGGAAATATGCAGCTCAGTGAATAAATGGGTATTTCCCTCTTCTTCTAGAATTCACCTCCTCTAGAGATATGTGAGAAAGGATCTCTTCACTGCAGTATTTTACAATTTCTTGAAAATTAAAGGCAAATGAAATTAGTTGTCATTTCTTGTAGCAATCAATACTCTCTTTCAAAAGGTGAAAGGAAATAGTGGTGTATTATTACCACCTACCATTGAGACAGTTGCTGTCGTCACCAGATTTCTTTTTATTTCAAAGTATATGTTCCTTATTAAAAAATTTGGAAAAGAGGAATGATACAACAGTTTGCCCCAACATACCTCTGAAGGCTGGTACAACTGGCTCAACCTGAACCTAGCTTTAAGGAGTCCAAGCCAATGTGACAGGAGCACTGCTGGAATTTTTACATACCCTAACTTGCAGTAAATGTATAGCAGGGTTTTGAAGTCCAGCATTAAACAGTTAGAAATTTAGGCAAATTGTGCACTGACATTATGTTTTGGGTTTTTTCTTCTCCCCCAACCCCTTTCTTCTTTCTATTCTTTTTTTTTGTTCTCCCACAAGTGCAAAGGGCAGGTTTCCACCCCTGCTCATTCAGTGCCCTAGACTGGCACTGAATGTGTTCAGTTCCCTATTTAGTATTCCTCTTATTTTTAGTTTTCAAAGGAAATACAGATTATGCCATCACTCTGCTTGTCTGTCTGCCACCTACCCTCATTCCCTCCCAACTCTTAAACCCTGTGACCAATGCCAACCAGCCAGCTGACACGATAGCTCTGCGAGGATCTCCAAGATGTCCAGTTCCTGCGAATTCTGCAGAATTCAGCAATGGGGTCAGGGGGACAGACCGGGGAGAGACCTCAGCTCCCACCTGGCCAGTCTGGCAGGACTAGGCTGACCTGTAACTGGGGGGCAGTGGAATGTCCTTTGCCCAACAGCCTACTGGAAGAGGATATCTACAGGGGGAACAAGATGGTATCACGGACGCAGACATTGAGGCAGAGGGTATGGTCAGCAGCAGGGCTGGGAACCGAAGCTATAGAGGAGGCTGAAGGGCCTGGGGGACATGGAACAGCACCCAGATAACAGCTTTTTCCTGTTACGAGGTGGTGTGATCCCTAGCCTTATTTGTTGCAACTGCAGTGAACAAGAAACAAATGCTACCTTCTTCTTTTTCTTTGGTACTTACCACGACGATGTTTGAGAGCCCTGGAAACACGACTGCATTTATCTTTATCACTCCCGTGGGAGCAATAAATTCGCTTCTCTTTAGAGGTCGAGAAGGAAACCTCGGGGAGGTTCAGCCCGCCGCTGCGGTACTGCCCTCACGTCGTGGGGCTCCATGCGACTTCCCAGCCTTATTCCCATTTTTAGCACCAGATATGACCCAGGCACGGTCCCGACGTACTCCAGCTGCAGTTTCTGCACTCACTGCGCATCACCCACCAGATATGCCCCGGTCCGGGCAGTCAGGAAAAGAGGAGCATGCGGTAGCCAGCTGCGACCGCTGCTGCTGGAGCCACTCGTCGGGGCGTACCTCGACGGCAGAGGAGCTGCCTGTTCCCTGGCGTGGCGATTTCAGGCGGCGGTGTGTGTGTCCCGGGTGAGTTTCAGGTACGGGAGGGCCCCCAAAGGCGAGGCCTC
>NW_010327464.1:737-967 GCF_000700745.2 Antrostomus carolinensis | reverse complement strand
GATGGATTTATTTTGGGGCCAGGCTGGCTGGCGTCGTCCAACCATGTTGTCTCCCAGCACCAGAACGGGATGTACGGGCTGCACCAGGACGTGCATCACTTCAACTCCTTCGACAGCGTGCGGAGCCTGCCCCGCCTGCTCAGCCAAGCCCGCGTCCGGACAGGTAGGGAGCCCAGGACAGGGAACCCCCCGCTCCATGCACCCAACACCCTCGGGTGAGAGAGCTTGAC
>NW_010327464.1:0-283 GCF_000700745.2 Antrostomus carolinensis | reverse complement strand
GTTCCTGCAGGGCCAGGACGAGAGGTGAGATGGACCCCGTGTCCCTGGGGTGGGCTGCGAGGGGCACGGGAGAGGAGAGGGAAACCATCTCCATATCCCAGCTGGTCACCTTGTCTCTGGGTCACTCTGTATCCAGAAGCCCAGATTAGGTGGGAGTCTCCTGCCCACCCCAGCTCACCCCTGCACAGCCCAGGGTCGGTATGGGGGGTGTGGGCAGCCCCTTGCTGCACCACCTCCGTCTTCTCCACCTCTAGGCCTTTCTTCCTCTATGTCGCCTTCCATG
>NW_010327462.1:0-10459 GCF_000700745.2 Antrostomus carolinensis | reverse complement strand
TTATGATTCTATGAGATGAGTTTATTATAAAAGAACTAGGGATTTAGTGGCTAATTTATTTACGATAGTGAATTCTGTTTCTTCTTTTTTATTAAAAAATGCATTCAAAATTAGTGTAATATGAGACTGCAACTTTTTAAGCACATAGGTATGTTGTGGCTTTAAAACAGTTTTTTATATGATTCTGAGTGTTTCATTATTGACAAACCACACAGGTTACCACTATTTCCTTGCACACATTCTTCTTCAAGCCTGCTCTTAAAGTAACTGAGAACCATATTTCTGACTTTTTACCCTAATCTGCTTCTATAGTGTGAACAAGCTGTATGTATTGGAGAACGTCCTCTCCCTCCTCTAAAATAAATGTTCTTCTTTCAGTCACAGAGAATACTAGTAAGATGTCAGAAACAAGTTGTTGATAGCTATCAGACCTTGGTATAATCCAGTGGTCTGGAAAGAAAAAGAAAAAGAAAAAGAAAAAGAAAAAGAAAAAGAAAAAGAAAAAGAAAAAGAAAAAGAAAAAGAAAAAGAAAAAGAAAAAGAAAAAGAAAAAGAAAAAGAAAAAGAAAAAGAAAAAGAAAAAGAAAAAGAAAAAGAAAAAGAAAAAGAAAAAGAAAAAGAAAAAGAAAAAGAAAAAGAAAAAGAAAAAGAAAAAGAAAAAGAAAAAGAAAAAGAAAAAGAAAAAGAAAAAGAAAAAGAAAAAGAAAAAGAAAAAGAAAAAGAAAAAGAAAAAGAAAAAGAAAAAGAAAAAGAAAAAGAAAAAGAAAAAGAAAAAGAAAAAGAAAAAGAAAAAGAAAAAGGAAAAAAAAATGCATTGAATTGCAGGTTAAGGGCAAACTCTTCCTTTACCTGAGCAGCAGTGACTTCTGGGGTTGGGGGGGGGAAGGCAAAATGGTTATTTGCATTTAGTGTATGTACCATTAGCCCATTAGCTCTCTTTCCTCTTCACAGAAGTAATGCATCAACACTAGACCAGCATCCCCAGTTAATCAGTGTCTCAGAAGAGCGTGCAAGCACCTCACTTTCTAACAAATAGTTCTGTGCACACCACAAGGGATGATGCCTGATTTCCTGTGATTTCTGCTCGTAGTCAAATGATATTTTAGTTTCCTGTACTAGGACTGCTCTGTCAGTGCAGTGTTAAATCCCCTTCTCTCTCAGTTTAATTGCCTCTGGCTTTTTCTATACTACTGCATGTACCTAAATCTTGGGACCTCTTGCCTCCCTTGCAATACATACAGCTTCTTCTGATATTTCCTATGCACACCACAATATCTGCACACTTGTTCCTTGTATTACCCAGTACAATAGCTCTGTTTTACTGGCTCTGGAAAAAGACTGTTCAGTAGAAAACTATAGAGTTGATAACTTTAGCTTTGGTAGGATAGTAAGCTAAGGCAGAATAAAATGTAGGGAGAAAGCTGAGGTCATGTCAGATACCAGATACAATAAAAAAAACTAGTGAAGATGTCACTGACAGGGGAAGTGAGAAATTTTAGTTTAATTCCTTGTTCTGCTCCAGACATTCAGAACATCCTTGGACAAATCATTTAACGTCAGTTTCCTGTATGAAACATGAGCATAAGAACAACGTTATGCCTACCGTGCTGCCGGTATGGCACAGCATAGTGCAGTGATGACTATAGTGAAGGGGGAGACATTGGTGGAAATATGAACAGGGAATTGAAGATAGGCAGATTTTTATTATAAAAGAGAGAAAGAAAGAGAGTGATGATTTTATCTTCTCAAGAAGAACTGAGTTAATACTTAGGAAAATCTATTTGCAAACAAGTATGTGCAGTCCTGTTACGTATAGACTAATGTTTTTGCTTTGCCTATGAATATTCATGCAATCAATTTTAATTCACCTGGAGAAGTGCTTTCATTGGAACAGAGATGGAAATTCATGCATGAAGGCACTATTTCTAAGCAAACAAGGGAAAGCCGCACTGAGGTTATTCTCACCAGGACACTGTGTACCGCTTGGTTGCATGAGTTAAGGTTGTGGGTATTCTGAGGTGAGATAAAGAGCACGTGTGGAAGCCAGTGGCTTTCAAAGAACCTCAGATGCATCAGCCAGCACAGGCAGGAGCGACAAAGAAAGGTGGCGTAACATAAGGACCATGCTGACATGGCAGCAAGCTTCTTGTCCTAGTGACACATTTAGTGTGTTTCAGCCTCAAAAGGCATCATGATCTGCCCGTAGTTTGGGACAAAACCTGCAGAGAGGAATCAGCCTCTGAGCACAGCCGAAGTGGACGTTGTGTGCCAAGGTCTGAACTGATCTTTACAGTTCTGTGTCTCTCTGCCTGCAGGGTAGAATTGTGGCTAGCCTTGCATTATTAAAAGGCACAAGGTTCTGAATTCATCTTGTGTAATTATGGGATTATCAAGGATGCCTAAATTAGGAATGTAGCCACTTCACTGCCTCTATGGGCCTCTCTAACAATGAGATATAGGCATTGACAGTTGGCAGTCTGTATACATAGTCTGCTTTGCACTATATTGTGTGGTGCTTTTTATGGACAGTCTGTTTTTATCTCACCCTTGCACAGTCCTTCTTATTGTCTCTTTTTGGTTGGTTTAAAAATTGTTTCTATGCTTTTTTCCACGCTCTCAAAATCATAGTGTTTTTTCTATGCTAACCTAAACATTTAATTTTTATTTTTGCAAAACCTGCCTATCGATATGTAAAATTCTGAAACAGCCTCATGTTCTTCATATTAATTTTAATTTACCTACAGAAATAACTCATCCTTTTGTGTCCTGTATCTTACTGGTATTTCCTCTTGTTTATTGTTTTGTCGACCCCCACAGTTACATTCCCATTGGAGACTCATTTATAAGCTCATTGAGGCAGGAATTACAGCTTTTATGTGTGTCACATCTTTGTTAAAATAGCAAATAATGTGACCAACCACACAGTGAGACATGGGGATGCTGCAACTGAATAGTGAATTGAGGAAAAATACTCTGAGACCTGCACTTGCACAATAATATCCAGCTCAAATAAGTCTAGGGTTCTTATTTGTTAAGCAATTACTACAAATCCATAAAAAATCATGATACTCACCTATAAACAGTGAAAAGAGACATACCTGATGACTGTTTCGAATGAATAGTCTGGCCAGCTGCAATCTGAAGTGTCTAGATGAGAAATCAAAGGTAGTATTGCAAATGCATATAATGTTTTTAGATTTGTATTTAGAAGCTGAAATTATGCAAATGCAAATGAGAGTTAATATGTGGGTTGTAACAGTGTGGAGAATCAATCATGAGCACACCTTGCCTGCGGATACAGTTGCTTCTTCATCACTGCTTTTTCTCAAATTGGCCACAGACATCTTTCTTGAGCAATATATCAAATAGTTCAATAGAAGTTATGATTAAGATAATTATGGATGATCCATTCTGTTTTATGTGGATGGTCAGACTAAATTACCATAATGGATTTTTGCAGTATGAAAATCCATTTTTGGACTTTTTTTTTTTATTTTGTGCAAAAGATGGTAGTTTCTTGTCAAATAGATGAAATTAGAAAGATGTGAAGGGGAGACTAAAAAACATCTCATGTTCTTGCTACTGAGCTGTGCTTTGCTATAAAGATATACCCTCTGTGTACTTCATAAATAAAAATATATTTTCAACAAACTGTTGTAGTGGTCAGATAACTAAAAGACACTAAATTGTTTGCAAGGGTTTTTTTGGTGGCTTCTCAAATTCTACTGCCCGCTGATCTATGACTAGAGGTAATTCTTATTATTTTGTTGCACTCTAGTTACCTGGTCTTCCAAGTGCACAATACTCCTTTCCTAGTCTTTATCCAGGTTAACTATTTTTGAGGTCATAACATGATAATGCTTTGTTTTGTATTGAAAATAGAGATTAATACTCCTGCATACAAAATGGAGAGGGAAAAGAACGAAAAAACCCTATGTCTAAAATATCCCTCATTAGTTTCCTTTGTCTAACATTATTTTTATTAAATTCATAGTGTTTGAATTAGCAGACCATTACACTTGGCAAAAAAACAATAATGGAAGAACTAATTTTTATTCCAGGACTTGAAATATACCAGTAAAACAATGAAACAAGAAAAACAGCAACAAGAGAGCAATACATTTCAGTGCCTCCAACCCTAGAACAGCAAGGTATTTCCTGTAAATTGTCAGCATTTTTTTTCAGATATCTGACATTATACTGTGTAACAACCACTGTTTCTATCACATTTTAGTCATCCTTAAATTCCTATAGTTCCCTCTGTAAACATGATACATGGAAGACAGTTTTCGATATACATAGATTGATAGATATGCTGTTCAAGCTTACAATATTTATTTTTACTGAAAAGACCATACTGTCTTCTTATCTGGAGCTGGTATTAAACCTTCCAAGTACTTCCTAGTCTAAAATAATTCACACAGAATAAAATTGTGAGTTTACTAGCCAAAAAACTGGAACAAATTTGCAAAAAAAATTATATATATTTTTTTTTAAGAAAAAGATGAGAGGTGGATGAGACTTGTATAATCAAATCAATCTTTGTTTTAATGCATACACATACATATTTTTTTTTCTTAATTCATTTGTCCATTCAAATTCCAGCAGAAGTAAGGAAATGTACTTGCTGTGCACAGGGAAGGAGAACACCTCTTTCTCTGCTTAAAGCAGAGAATTATCACAGAAATACCAAAATATTGCAAGAAGAATACTTCTTGCTTGTAGCAATTATACCTTTCTAACAAGGCATTTTTCACTGGGACTTTTTTCCCTTTTGCCTTGCAAGACATTTCAGGCCTTTTGACAAAATATCCACTTTTTTTTTTCTGAAAAAAAAAAAAAAAAAGACGGAAAAATATGTATCTTCCTTAATAATTTTAAAAATACGAGTGATTTCAAGATGAAAACAACAGTATTTTCAAGTAGAATTATGAGAGACTCTTTTAAAGAAGTGGTATACTATTGTCACTGGAGTTAGCCAAAGCTGTAAACTGTAGGTCTGCTGGCAAATGGCTGCAGAATCATGATCTGATGTGGTGTATTTCCTTCCCTTATTCAGGTAGATAGTTCTTATTAGTCAAACTGAAAATAGTGGACTAAACTCTGAAGCTTTTACTCTGGGCTTAATCAGTTGTCAGTCAGGCAAGCCTCCTGGGAAGTTGATGGGAGTTTGCCTGCGAAATGACAGAGTAGGAATTTATTAAAGCCCTTAAAATTGAAATGTATTCATAAGATTTGCAGAATCAGGCCTCTAATTTAGCATGAACTAAAAATGTCAATGGAAAGATGGTCACTCAAAAAGGTGTAGAAAGGCTGAGCCAGGGCAGGCACAATGCCAGGCAGTGCCTGCCCTGTCTCTGGATGTTGTGGGAGGAGGGTAACGAGAAGTGACTGATGTAGCTTGACAGAACACTTTAAAATGACATGTTGAGCTAGACTTAGTGAAAGGGTAATGGACAGATGGTTTTCATTTTCAGAAATTTAATGGCTATTTGACATGCTTTGTCATTAGTGATCCTGTTTAAAACTTTATTGAATAGTGATAATTTTTGTTTCCTGTTTTAACAGAACAGTAGCTCTGCCATCGTTACAGCCAGCAAAGCACACCTATTGAAAACCTTTACTTCTCAGCAGAATGACTGAAAGAATGACTACTTGCATACAAAATATGCATACTTATTTTCAACAAAGAAGTTATCTGAGGAGAGGAGAAATGGTCTTTTTTTACTTCCTAGGTATTAAAATAGGGAAAATGCATCTTGAAACCCGTATCTGATGGTACGTTTACTTACCACTCTACAGTAGTTGAACTTGAATAGCTTTTCAGTTGCTACTTCAAAGTTATTTTTAAAAGTGAGAAGTAAATAAACATATTCCATTTGCTCTAAAGGTCTTCTATTAAAATATTTAACATATGAAAAGAAACTGTTTTCAAACAGGCTTCTGGAAATCAGATAAAATATTATAAAATGCTTCCTATTGCTTCCAAAGTGACAATCCCCTTCACAAATCTACTAATGCCTTTAAACAAAGATTCACATCCAAATTTTTCCAATTTTCTGTCTCAAATTGCAATTTTGCAACAAAATTTAGGCCATTATGTACCAGAAAGATAAATGTCTTATACATTTGTGTTACTTATTTCAGCTGTTAAATAATTATGTAATTGGATACTCCCAAAATGCTCTTTATTTACATTTTTGGTCTTTTTGTCTCATCTGTAGATTTCTGCCACCTTTTGAAAGTGCCAGAATATCAACTCCATTGCACATAGAGCAATCAGATTTAGAAGATGACAGCTAATGAAATATCTTTTTTTTCACGATGACATGAAAACCCACGGCTTCTTTCATCACTCAGATTCAGAATGAGCATATGTCTGAAGTATGAAATTACAGTTTTAGAGAGTAACCTGAAGTCTTTTTTTTCAAAACATGAGAAGATATTTTATTTGTATGCTTTTTAATAATTCAGTGAAAATGCGGATATGATTCTTTTTAGCACCATTTGCTGATTTATGCTTTATTCATTATTCTACAGGAAAGCTCATGATTGCAGAAATGCTAATATTGACTTACCTCTTCTTTCTTTTTTTTTTTTTTTTCCTTGCAAACCAGTGTTGCTTTATTTGCTACAGAAAGATAAGGTCGCTCCAAACATATAAATTGATACTATGAGATCTGCACGCTCATAAAAACAGAGACAAGAATAAAAGTTCAAATTTGTGGCCTATTGACTCTGGCAGTATCCTTTTAAAGCATTATTGTTTACTGATGAGTTCACATTATCAGGCACATTCCATTTTCATTACTTATAAATGGTACAAGGCTTATTTCATTATTTATTTATAAGATCCCATGTTGTTTTTCGAGTTAGTGAGTATCCAGGTAACTTCTGGAGTGTCATGCAAAAGGGCAGATTATCAGCTCCATTTAGCTCCCCTGTTTTCACTGAAATGCATCAAAGTCCCTCTTGGGTATATGGTTGCTGGCTGGCTGCCGGCAGGAAACTCTTGACGCTGTAAAACTTGCTTCTTCCCCTCCATATTGAACATGTAACCAGTTAGCTGTGTTGCTCAAGGGATGAAGAATGCCCTGTGGCCATCTTTGGGTGGCCCTGAGACTGCTTCAGGCTGGGCAGAGGAGAGAGCCAGAGGGATGAGCAGTGGTTGCAGGGAAACCCCTGTCCTTTCCCACCCCCAGCATGACCACGGCTCCCAGGTCTCAAACAGAAGGCATCTCGCTGCCCTGAGGAGCGTGACAACCCAACAGTGTGTTTTCTGGGAAGGAAACCCTTCCTCCTGACCAAGATGCTGTGTTCTCATCCAAGCTGCTTGCCGTTAACCCCCTAGGATAGCTCTTAGGCAGGGGGTGATCCAAACCAGTGGGGCAGCCTGAGCACGTCGCTCTGGCAGCTGTGGGAACCAGGTGCAGAACTGGCCCCGGCTCAACAGAGGCTTAGCATATTGCCGAAAGGAAATCCACCCTCCCAAGGGGGTGAGGGGTGGGTGGCAAGTGCCAGCTGTCCCCTCACCACGCACTGCCGCAATCACAGCCTGACATTGGCCTCACCTTTAGGAAGAGGCAAGGAACTTTCCCTTCCCGTGACCAGATGTCACTATAGCAAAACTACACACCCGGGCAGAAAGTTGAAATATGCACTAGAAATGCACATGTTAAAAAATAAAAAGAAGTCTCCAGGTTTATATGTGAGGCATGAATCTAACAAAAAGGGTTTCCTGCTGCCTAGGCAAGTGCTATCAAGATTAAAATTTCCTCTAAGAGTAGAAACCCCTCCAGGTTAAAAACAGTCACACAATAAAGCTTGTCAGCATTTACTAACCTAATCACCTGCAAGACAGAAATCAGTCAGATCTTGCTTGCCACTGTACCTAGTTGGAACCAAAATATCAGTGTAGAACAAAGATTTTTTTTTTTTTTTAAAAAAAGCAAAGAAGAAAACATTAAAAGAGAGAGGGCCATTGCAAATGCTAGAGATTTTTAAGTATTTCTTTTTAATTTCCAGTAATTCTTATTTTCTTTAATGATTTTCCATGGCTGACAAGTCACCATTTTACTTATAAAATTTAATTATAAAATAGATTGCATCTATAAGCAAGTAACAATTTTGAGTCCTTATTAGTATGTAGATTAACTCTTTCACTTTTGCAGTCAAAAGCCTATTTATTTTTTTCCACAGTGCTTTTGTAAGAGCATTGCAATTCTCACTTCCGTCTTGGAGGGATGATCCTGTACACCTCTTCAGTAATGTTTCCACTGAGGCTGGTAGGAAGGATGCCAAAAGAACTGCTATTGTTTCCCTGCAGCATGACAACATCTTCAACAGGGATAATCAGCTCGGGCCAAGAACTTGTTTCATGTATATGGCAGAATTACTGACCCAAGCTGGATTTGAACCAGCAGCCATATTATTTAAATAGGAGATGAAAACTGATCTCAAAATAACCTCAGCAGTGTAAGCCAAGGAAGCAACAAAAGGGTGAATGCTTAGCACTGCAGAAAAGTAAATATCCTGTTTTAGAAAACAGAACTTGTTACAAGAACCAAACCCTTGTATATCACCTAGTCTCTTAAGTTGAAGAGTATACCTCTGCTGGTAAACACAAGGAAAACAATAAGAGAAAACCTTTAATGAACCTTTGCTATAATAGTATGACCAAAACTACTGGAGTGAAAGGCATAGCCCTTTTGTTGTTAGACTGATGAATACTGATTATACAAAGTCAAGGATATCAATTTATATATTATGTTACAGAGAAAGACTAGCTGAAAAGGAGTATCAGACTAATAGAAATGAAGCCCTTAGCAAAGTCCCCTTTCTAGTTTACATGTCTATACACACACACACACGCACAATTTTATACGTAGATTGATCAATCTGTCTACATAAATGTATACTTGGGAGATGTGGCTCACTATGTCTATATATATTTACAATATCATGTATGACGTATCACATATCATGTATACAATGTGTTGTATGTCCCAGGTTTAGCAAGTATTCATTGTGATCTTTAACAAGACAATAGCTTTCTGAAATCCCGGATTTTATTCTTTATGGAAAGTTAGGATCTCTAACAAAATTTACTTACCAGATGGGTAAAATTCAGACTGCACAAATGACCCCATGTTCCAGCTAGGAAAACAGACAGAGTGAGCAAAAACCATGTCAGCTTGTTGCCTGCCTCTTTCCTTGCACTATCTGGAGCGCTGCTGGACAAGCTACCCTGGCACCAGGTGTTCAAATAGTCTGTTGCTGAAAATTCAGGGGAGAAGAGATTGTTCTCACAGAAAGGGTTCAGAAAGGCCTTTGAGAAGAGGAGTAGGTTCTTTCCAGTACATCTGCCTGTGTGACAAACTTTTTACCTGTACAAAAGGATATGTTCTGCTCCTGGAATCCAGTACATAAATTACAAAGAAAATAATAACTTCAGCCCAGAGCACTATCCACTAATCTACTTGTTTATATCACAGGTAATGTGTAAGTGCTTTTCCAAGCTATTCTTGTCAGCCATAGCATAAATGTGAAGGCCAATAAGATTACTTGTAGATGAAGCATTTTAATAGCATCACACAGTCAGGAAGTAAACAGATTATGAAAGGCAGCAACTGGTATTGATTTATTTTGCAGCTTGGCCCGAACATCCTAAACTTGATGAGTATTTTTATCAATCTTGTTTGAATTTTGCATAAGATTTTATCTCATCCAGAGGATAAGGAAATGTGCAATTTCAAAAATGAGAACATTAACACACAAAGGACAAGAGGGAAGAAAACAGCAGTCTAAGACCCAATAGTGAAATCCAGTTTCACCGACCTCAATGGTACCTGATTTGATTCAAAGGATGAATCTGTGGAACATCTGCGCAGGAGATAACTGTGATGGTGCCCACCTGGATGCACAGGCTCTCCAGGGAGTAGTCAGATTCTGTAGGTGTATTGCTAGACAGTTTATAGGTTTCTCCATCTGCAGGGTTTTTTTTCTCCCCTGTCACTCTGGACCATTCCAGAACAGCTCATTCTTAATACCATCTCTAAGCAGCTGGAAGAAAAGAAGGTTATCAGGAGTAGTCAACATGGTTTCACTAAGGGGAAGTCATGCTTGACCAATCTGGTAGCCTTCTATGATGTCATCACCAGCTGGGTAGATGAGGGGAAAGCAGTGGATGTTGTCTACCTTGATTTCAAGCAAGGCTTTTGATACCGTATCCCACAACATCCTTGTAGCAAAGCTTAGAAGGTATGGGATAGATGAGTGGTGGATTGAGAACTGTCTGACTGGCAGAGCTCAGAAGTTTGTGATCAGTGTCACAGAATCTAGTTGGAGGCCTGTAGCTAGTGGTGTTCCCCAGGGGTCAGTACTGTGTCCGGTCCTGTTTAATATCTTCATCAACAACCTGGATGTAGTGGTAGTGTCCACCCTCAGCAAGTTTGCTGAT
>NW_010327461.1:0-6053 GCF_000700745.2 Antrostomus carolinensis | reverse complement strand
CCAACCCCAACCATTCTATGATTCTGTGATCTTGAAATTCTTCTGTTAAGTGACCTATGTACTCTAATTAATAATATTAATTTTTAAAAAGGCAAAAGACAGCATCTATTCCTGGATGAACTAAGATTAATATACATGAATGCACACGTATATACACACAATCCATTCCTGCCTTCTATCTTTAGACAAGACTAGAACACAACTTTTTGAAAAAGAGAAGTGACAGGTTTTTTCTCCCAGAGAAAAGCTGCATATAATTTTGCTTTGTGAAGTGCCAGGTAACCACTGTAAAGTCCTCCAAAGCTGCATCTGTATTTTATGAAACACTTTCAGCATAAAGAAAATGACAATCCACAACAGTGGATAGCCTTTTCTGTAGAAGTTGAATTACTAAAATTACTACAATTTTGTTCCAGATACTTAATTTCCACCGTATTTCCACCTTTCCTGGTTCCAAAGCAACCTGCTTTTTATTGAGTGGGATGCAGGGGGCAAGAGCACATACACACACAGAGTTAGTTTTTATCTGTGAGAAACCAGTATTGCAGAACCCTGTCAGAGTATGAGTGGGTCATCTGCACTGTTTTATCTTTCTCTTCAGTATGTGACAAATTCTTACCCATCTCAAGAGATAACTTGCACAGCAAAAATGACTGCTCACTTGGGCAATATGCCACCACTTTCCTGTGAGTTGCATGTATGTCAGAAACACTGCAGGTGCTTTTTGTCTTTCCTCCCCTCCAGCTGACTTCCCTCCTTTCCACAGAGCAGATCTGTTTTACCCTTTTCCCCCTGTTTACATTAAAATCCTGCTTGCAGTCCTAAATAAGGACACCTATCTCCAGTCTGGATAAGCAGCACACTTCATAAGCCATTAATTAAACAACACTGGATGACAGTTACCCACCTGAGCCTTGCTGTCCTACCCCTGAAAAAGGATTCTGTGAGGCCAGATTAAAATTAAAGCCCTTAAGGTGCAAATTAGAATCATAGAATGGTTTGGGTTGGAAGGGACCTTAAAGATCATCTAGTTCCAACCCCCCTGCCATGAGCAGGGAAAATTCAGTTCTGCTCCTCTGAACCTCTTGCTTGGTTTCCACAACAGAACTCTGACTATTCTTAGATGTTGATGTTGCCACTATGGGTCCTGTCCTGCAAATTACTGACATCCCTTCTGTCCTGGTTTTTGCTAGGACAGAGTTAATTTTCTTCTCAGTAGCTGGAAAGCCCTGTGCTTTGGTTTCAGTGAGGATTGTTATGAGAACAATGTTGGTAACTACAAGGGCACTGGGCTTGGGCAGTTTCCAAGAAGAGAGGACTGGAAGGGGGGAGCAAAGAAGAAAAGTGTAGCAGTCAGTGAAACCCAGAACTGACAGTTGGATGTGCCAATGAGATATTCCATATGACATTGCATCATGTTTAGTACATTAACTGGGATTGACCAGAAAGGGGCTGGATTCTCTCGGGAATCGCTCAGGCTCACTTTTCCAGGATTGTGATTTTGGTTTCAGGTTCCTTTTCGCTCCTCTGGGATCGTTATCAGCGGGTGGTGAGCAACTGTACTCTGCATCACTCATATATCATTGTTATTATTCTTATTATTTTAATTTTATTTTTACTCTAATTATTAAATTGTTCTTATCTCAACCTACAAGTCTCCTCACCTTTACCCCTCCAATTCTCTCCCCGATTCCCTGGGTGGGGGGGAAGAGGTCTGCGGGTGGGGAGGCTGCGCGTGCCTGTGTCTTGTTTGGCTGCCAGCTAAGTTAAACTGTCACATCTTCTAAGGTGCAACATTAATTCACCTCATTATAAAATCAAACAGGAGTTCAGGATACACTGTACTGCATAAAACTGAGATGTTTGCAGCTAAATGACTGTCATTGATGTTAGTGGATTTTGGTGAACACCAAGTACATTCCAAAGACTGCTGTTAATTGATCTCCGACTTTTAAAACAACAAGTGTTCTTCCCTGGGACTGCATGTTGGCCTTGGCATGTTTCAGATTTGTTTATGAGTCAGTCAGTAAACAGGAAGCACTAATAGCACTACAGTGCTATTCACTGAAGTTATAAAACCCTCTGTAATAGTAGGAGCAACAATCATGTTCTAACACTCTTCCAAAGCAACTGCTGATTAAATGAACCGCCATAAAGAGAGGAAAACTACTCACAAACTTCTCAGCCACAGAAGTACTTGAGGGGAATGATTATGCAAAGCCCTGGGACCTAAGACATGGGCATTGAAAACAGTCACTGCACATAATTTCTGCCATCTCTCCAAACAGAAGACTAACATTTTTCAAATACTTTCCCAACATATATAAAAGTGGAGTTCTAGAGAAAATGGTGTATGGGTCGCATTTCTAGGAGCCGTTGCTGCAATGACAACCTCAGCCAAAAAAGAGCTGTCAAAAACCACTCCAATTATTCTACCAAGAACCAATGATTCACTTGCTGAGATGACAGCTAATTCCCAATGCAGTCTTCGCTGATCCTTGTTCTTAGCTCAGTGATGTTAAGAATTAACTCTTCTACTGAGGTGCCAGTAAAAAGAACTAAGTTCCTCCATTTTGTCTGCAGGTTTAAACTCCCCAATAAAACAGTACCCTATACAAACCTCTGCTTTGAGCAACGGGAAACCGCCATCCAACTGCAGTTTAACTCCCACGTGACACTGGCTACAGTCTCCTCATAGCTGGGGACTACCCTGTGGAGTAAGTTTATGTCAGGAAAAGCCACCTGAGCACATCTGTAAGTGCTCTGCTCTCAACGGAACCACCATGCTGCCACAGTGCTGCTTGCTGTCTCTGCAAGGTGGTAGGGCTGACCTGCAATCAGGACCTCGCATGGCTTGAGATACCGAAAAAATATGTCAACCCCATTGTAACTGTGGTGTTCTCCAAAGTGCAAAATGCTGATGAAAAGCTGAGTCAAGAGTTTCTGAAGTCACCTGTATGCTTAGCATATAAGAAAACCTTAGGAGTACTTACCTACAAAGTTCACTGTACTGTCAACTTCATTTTTTATACTGGAGGACAGGAAATAGTCAGAAGTGACATCATTTAGCCCATTAATCCCAAAAGATGATTCAACTGGCTCTTGCTAGAATGAAAACAGTACAGTTGGGTCAGGTTTGATTTATTTTAAGAGCCTGGACTCAATTCATCTCTTTGTTTTTTCTGAGACAGTAATAACTCATATTGCTTCTGCCTGCCATATACCCCCTGCTCTCTGCTAGACATGGTCTTAGAATTAATATTTTGGTTCTCTGAGAAGAAGCCAGAGTTTACTCCATTTCCAAATCTCCTGTTTTGAAACAAAAGCTATTTTTAATTTTCAGATTTAGAGTGAGCCTTCAGAGAGCAAGAAATTAGTGTGCTATTTACTACAAGAGATTAACAGTTGGAACAAACAAGGAAGAAACATTGCTTTAGAACAGTACTCTATTTAATATTCATCCTCATTCTCTTCCAAACATGCTGTATCTCTTAGTGCCCTCTGAAAAGAAGCCTTAGCTTCTGTACAGCAATTCCTAAATTCTAGCCGTAACTCTTCTCTGCAGCAAGCCTGAAAGCAAACCAAAGTGTTTACACTAAATACAGCCTTTTAGATCACAACATAAACATTACCATGGGGCAACAGTGCTGGGAAAACACCACCTGTTCTACATAGAGTGAGCTTTCCACAAGATGCATCTCTGTGGGTCTGGCACACTCAAGTGGGAATCTAAAAAAACTCCCTTCAGAACAGACACCAAAAAGTTTAATTCCATAAACTCAGGATTTCCTTAGAAAGCTATAAACGCAATTTAAAGGATAATCTACAGGTCCAACCTCCTCCCTGGTATTAAGCTCCCTTATGGAGTTATCACATACAAAGCCTAAAGTCTTCTGCTTTTACTCTAGACTGGCCATGCCAGCTCTGCAAGGGAAGTTCTGCCTCGCTGCTGACCCAGAGACACCCGCAGAGAGGTGCAGATCTGCCAGTTGGATCTTATGCCATGCCCATTTTCACTGCTCTAAAGCATTTCGGCAAGGGCAGGGCAAAGGTGAGCCTTGAGACTTGTGGTGCCAGCCCTTCACGGTACTAACCGTATGAACTTACCATGGGGACAAAAAACTGGGAATAGTGTGACAGGTTTTTCCTGGATGGCACATGTTGTAACTCAAAAAAGAGCTGTCACTTCAACAGAAGTCTGCACCTTCCCAGCCATGAAGCAAGGCTGTAATGCCAACACCCTGCCCCAAGGCCCCTCAGTGCATTAGAGGAATGCACAGTTAGTGCTAACGGCAGCGAGTCCCTGATGAGCCGCACGGGTGGCACCGACCCGCAGGTCAAAGAATTGGAGAGCCGGAAAAGCTGCTATTGATTGAGGATCACTGACTGCAGAGACACTGGCTGCACACTGGAGCCCTGAGCCTCTGGTGTCGTGCAATGAGCCAGCAAACACAGCAGCCCCCATGGGAACCCCGCCCACCCAGCACCTTGCTCAGCTTGACTGAGGCTTGGTTACAGGGACATTTATGTAGTAGTCACTTTTGAGCTGCAGAAACAGATACGCACCCTGGAACTCAGGTGACGCTGCCAGATCAATGAAAGGGCTTGGACACTAGCACAGTTGGTGTTAAATCACCTAAATTTTCAGTGTCTAGATGTCTTCTGGAAGATTTAAGTTAAATGCATGGGGAAAGGTGTCACCTAGATTTTACAAAATGTCTCAACAGGGAGCTGCATGCATAGGCAAAAGGGTACATCCAGGATAAGGTAGAAATTAAGCCTCAGGCAGGCAGTTCAGCCTTTAATTGTGTTTCAAAGGAAAGAGTCTTCTTTCATCTGGGCTACTCAGACACTTATGCCCTCCTCCCATTGTTGAGAATCCATGTTTTAATGGAGAGACTCCATTTGCCCAGTGGTCAGAGATCTTCTGGGAGGTGGGAGACCTGCTATCAGTCCCCCCTTGCCTAACGCGAAGCAGGGATTTGGTAGGGCCCAGGTCTCTCACATCCATGGGGACAAACAGGGTGCACCTTGCTCAAGCTCAGCAAGGCCTGGCAGAGCTCTTCACCCCCACCAGTGCTTGCTATGGGTGTCCACAGGGTCCGGCAGTGTCAACAGTGGGGAGCTCAATGCAAGACTCTTGCTACACTGAAGTCCCTTTGCAGATCTGCACTTGGATCCTCAGCTTCTCCCTCTGCTGCCATTTCCCCATTGCAGTTACCAGGCAGATCATGGAGCAGCCTCCCACTCCCCTCCACTGAAGAGAGGTTTGCAGGGTAACTGCAAGGCATTCAATGCAAAACACACAACTCGTATCTCAGGAATTCACATCAGGGAGCAAAGCAATTATAAGCAGCTTTTAATGCTCAGAAATGTGCATTTGTATTAATTCATCCACCACCCTTCTCCGTTATTATGGCCTTCAACATTCAACAGCCAGTTGAACAGTATTTGAAGCATCTATTTTAAAATCCAGGCATATCTAGAGGCCAGCTCATGTATGTATTTGTCAGAATAAGGGGAAACAGAGAGGAATACCACTTGGCCCTGGCTCAGAGCACACAAGAGCTAAGTGGCCATACCACAGTTGGTGGCTGGTGAGTCATATGCTCACAGCAGGTATCACTGGTAGGTGCACGCACTGGAGGCACGGCCAGCTCAGCTCACTGCTCCTGTGTCACCTGGCCTAACGCTTCTGTGCGGCTCAGGGCAAGCAAGCTCCCAAAAGCTGTGAGCATCGTCCCACTGGCACCTACTCCCAGGCCTAATGCCACATGCACTAATCTTCAGGCATCACTGGGACTCCCTCAGCAGCAACTATTTGTGAGATTAATCTTAATGGAGAGGACGAGATTGTTCAAGCGCCTCCACAGCTTTTCAGGCATTTAGTATTTTGACTAAATAGGAAGGAGGGGAATGGCAAAGTGCTGCTGCCAGCTTTGGCAGGCAGCACACACTGCTCTGCTCTGACCAAAGGAGTTTACTGTGAACTCTGAACACAGACTGCCATCAGAGTCATGTTATAACAAGCACATGTGCCTGTGTGATCCAGG
>NW_010327460.1:0-8759 GCF_000700745.2 Antrostomus carolinensis | reverse complement strand
TTATATTTTTTAATATATATCTCTAATAGCTCTGTGAAATGACTGCAAACCACGATCAGATTTAGAATTTGAGGTCAAGTTGATGCTGATCACTTGCAGCCATGATTTTGGTTTTTTTAACATGCGTAGGTATCTGCTGAGTCATGCACAGCTCTCATTTATTGTGTCAGATTACTGAGCTTTTTATAGTCCAAGGGAACCAGCTTGTAAACTAAGAGCCAGAAGCGTACTGTGATTTATCTGCTTGTGCACAGAGGCTAGAAGAACCCCCAAGTCTTCCAGATTTCACTGTGTGTAAATCTCTGCAGGTTCTGCTGAAAAAAAGGCTGGATTTAAGCTTGTGCTTTGTTACTGTGTCATCCAGAATGTAGTTCCATTTCAAAAATGCTGTTTTACCAGGAGAGAACCCAAATCTGAAAAGTACAAAATAACCTGAGCATCTAGATTATGCTCAGGGGGAAGTTTGGAGCCAAGTCATCTAGAGCTGGGGCTAATACATTGTAAAATTAAAAAACAAAAACCAAAACCACGACTGCTAGGAAAAAAAAACAGTGATATGATCTTTGGGGTGGAGAAGAAATACAAGTAATAAGCACAGGGTGTTGTTTATGATCTTTGAGGTGCCTTCCAACCCAAACCATTCCATGGTTCTATGGTTCTATGGTTTATTTGCCTCGATTTTTCTCTTTTTCTCCTCCAGATTTGAATGTCCTGTCTGTTGGTCTGGTGATGCTTGGAAAATTTGGCATCACAGCTGCGTTTTCAATGCTTTACGTCTACAACGTGGAATTATACCCAACTCTAGTGAGAAACATGGCAGTGGGAGCTACTTCCACAGCTTCCAGGCTGGGCAGCATCATCGCTCCTTACTTCGTTTACCTGGGTGAGACATTTGGCATTTCTTGCCTTGCACTACACAACTGCCCAGAGAAGTTTTTGGAGCTTTTAGTCCCTTCATTTGTTGGCTTTTAAGTCCCTTCTCTGACCTTGGGTCTGAGTTCATAGAAATGAAGGGGAGCTCCTTGAGTTTCCTTTATTGAGGGTAGGGACTGTTCCTACAGCACCAGAGTGGGTCCGAGCTGGTCCAAGACAAAGATGATGTTTATGAACTGTGCAAGTGGATGTGGTTGGGATGATCACTGGTCACATCTTGGCAATGGGTGTTACCACTGGGACACCAGGGAGTTTCCCAGGAGGGTGTGAGAAGAAGGAATTTAGCAAGTAGGCACCAGTAGGAATTCATGGCACTGTACTCTTCATGCACATCCTAAGATGGGTATGTCAGGAGCAGAGGAACCAGGTGGGAATCCAGACATCTGTGGAATCTGTGCTCTCTAAAGCAATTAATGGAAAATGTGCAAATTAAGCAGCACAAGAGCGTGTTTAATTGTGACCTTCATTAAAGTGGTTTGGTTTTTTTTTCTTTTTTGAGTTACTAAGCCAGGCACCTCAGCACTCATTTTGCTTTTTCTTATTGTTCACACCTTGGTCTGTCAGCAGAATTACCATGGCCTCAGAGGGGTTTTTTGACATTGTTCCTATCACATTCTCCATGCTGCACAAATATTAATTGATTTTCTTTTTTTTTTTTTTAAAGTACCTGGAAATGATCCTCATGTTACAGATGACAAAAGGTGACAGAGATTAGGGGATTAAGGGTGGAAGTACCTGTGAAGACGAGCTGCTCAGTCCAGGGCTCCATCTCCCATTTCTTTCACTCACACATGATTTAATTCCTCCTGCCATCGCTGGACCTGACTCAGCTCTCCCCTGCACCTAACCAGTTTTGCTTCCCCTTGGATACCAAATGAGTGTGACTTTACCAACTCTGGCAGAGCGTTGCTGGTGTCCTGCTAAGGCGTTAACGCTGGTTCACCATGCCTGGAATGGGGAGAGGAGACTGCTATGTCTGTCTCACTTCTGCATTCCAGTGTGACTGTGACATGCCATACCAAGAATGAGGAACAAACATTGTCTTTATTTCATATTTCTACTGTACAAATGTAAAGTAAAAGGGAGAGCAGGACTGTGATGCTCCTTGGGGTCTTCAGTCTCCCTTGCAGCACAGGTCACAGTAACAGAGAGACACAGACAGGATAAGGTCTTTACTGCTTTTTCCCTCCTGAGTTTCCATAGGCTGAGCCTTTAAAAAGCTCTTGTTCCAGCCAACAGAATAGTTTCCTAAATTTTAGGAGGTTTTCAGAGAAACTCATCAGCTGCTGCTATTTGCTCCCAGCTAAATTAGGACCTCGCAGTTCATCCAGCTCATGAACACAGACGAGATAAAATCACAACCTTTGGCTCTAGGTGAAACACCCAGGGGTCTTCACTGTAATCCTCATTTATTCCCTACTTTATAAAGCATACAGCTCTATTGCAACTGAAAAATAAAGCTGTTGGGTCTGGTTTAGTACTTTCTCTACCTTAACTCCTAGCTAATCCATCTACTGAAAGAGTTTTTCATTGCTGTGCTGTTGTGACTCGAAGATCTTGCATCCTGCCCAAACTCTTGTGCCTTAGCTTCGGGCTGCTGGCAGGGGCCGCTGCCTTCTAGTCCACAATAATATTCTGAGTAGACCAAGGTCAGAGCCTGTGGTCTGTCACAGGAGGTCTGATGCTTTCTCCCTTTGCAATGAGGAAGGTATTTAAGGATTCCCTCATTAATGACCCATTAGTCTGTAACTGGCCTGTTCAGCTGCCATCAGTCTCTTCCCACAAGCTCAGCAGGATGCACAATCCCAGGCAGCCCGTGAGTGCTTGGTTGTTCACGACCACTTTTATTTCCTCCTATTGAATTATTTAACAGAAGATTTGGTTCCTGATGACAGTGTAGTCCTGAAGGCTCCAGCAGTGATCCCAGCAGACCTGTTGCCTTGCAAAGATGTTGGCTATCCCAGTTGAAAATGTACCAAAAACTGATGAGTTGTTACACAAACATGGGGGGTGGATGAAACTGATGGTAGGTGGTGACCTTGTAGTTTTAAAATTGCAAACTCCCTTTGTTTGTTGGCAGATACCAGATGTAGCTCATTTTTTGATTCATCTTTGGTATTTATGAAGATTTCAAAGATATTCCAAATTAATTCTGCGTTACAGCAATGTCTGCGATATAAATTTTACACGAGTTCATTGATTGTGGAGATATAAGTACTGGTGTCATGTCCTGTGTTCTGGCAGGGGCCTACGACAGATTCCTCCCATATATCCTGATGGGAAGCTTGACTGTGCTGATCGGGATCCTCACCCTGTTTCTCCCGGAGAGCTACGGCAATCCCCTGCCTGAGAGCTTTGAGCAGATGCTGAAGGTGAAATGGTAAGGGCGGCTGTCATTCATCCCATGCTTCCCAAGAATTTGGGACTTCTTTCTACACAGTCCTTTTAACAATCAGTAAATGTGTCATCAGATCCACCACAAAACATCAAAGCTTTCAAACTGCCCTGTAGATTTTCTTGTTGTTGCTGATTTGACAGACAGGGACATTACATGGTTTCTCCAGAATCTCTGAACCTGTGAGCTGATGGGTTTGAAAGTGGGTGCTCACAAATCAAGGCTGACCTTCACATCACCTTGAGGCTGTTGCTTCATATCTCCCAAAGCTTTCCATCCTTTTATATCATTCTCTCTCCTTAACTCTTGATTTAAACTATTCATTTAGTAGGATGATTTACATTACAAAACACTTTACTCCTTTAGTGTAAGTTCATTAGGTACTATTCCAAATTAAACACAGGATTGGACCAGGTTGTCCAGAGAAGCTGTGGCTGCTCCTCCCTGGAAGTGTTGAAGGCCAGGTTGGATGAGGCTTTGAGCAACCTGGTCTAGTGGAAGGTGTCCCTGCTGATGGCAGGGGGGTTGGAACTGGATGAGCTTTAAGGTCCCTTCCAACCCAGACCAGTCTGGGATTCTGTGATATTCTAGCCTCTTGAATTTGGGAGGCTAGAGACACACCAGGACAACTTTTCTCCTGGTTTATTTGGATTAGCTTTGGATTAGCAGTGGTGGGGCAAGTTCTCCTGCCCCCCCACCACTGCTATTTAGGGCGCCCTGAGCAAACATCTCCGCTGAAATCCATGTGTGTATGTTACAGTGCTGCACGACAGAGATGGCCAGTGCTTGCGAGTTACTATCGTGGGAGGAAAATTCTTACCAGAATTGACCAAAGTGCAGCTGTGTAGCTACCATCCAGCTTCCTGAGAACTGAGGAAAATTCTTACCAGAATTGACCAAAGTGCTACCATCCAGCTTCCTGAGAACTTGTACTGGACCAGAATTTGCCCTTATAAGCAGTAATAGCTTCAAAAAGCTGGAAGTGCCTGTATCTAATCCCTGGTTGGTAGAAGGAGCTGTCATTATGCTCCCAGAATAAGAATTCTTGGGCCAGATTCCTTGAGAAAGGCATGCTGCTCTTTTTATCACAATTGAGGACTTCTCATACGTCTGACCTGTGGCTTTTCAGCTTTGCAGTTGATGAACTCTAGCTAGAAATCCTAGAGTCAAACCAGATTCCCTTTGCAGGCTTCTTGCAGAAACAGACTGAAGTAACTGAATTACAGTCACTGAATTATGTTCAAGTTCCAGGCATTGTTTGCTGCAGTGCTTCTGCCATCTGGAAAGGCAAACTTCACAGAGCACATGGGTTTTATTCTATATATTTACATTGGTCATGTAACATGGTTATTTTATCAGTGCTAATTAGGAGGGGGAAGTGTCTGATGACACCCTGTAAAACGTTCTCTAGCTTCTCAGTCTTTTACTTGCTTTCAGTTTCAGAAACGGGCCACAAAGCACTGGCATGAGGAATTCAAAGGAGAGTCCTAAAAGTCTGGTAACACCCTTGTGAAGAAGGATGCACGCTGTCAGAGAAGCTGAAAGAAGAACAAGATCTTCTCAAAATGCATTTTCTGCCAGAGGAAAACAAACAGAACCCAACAGTCGATGCTACTGCACCATAGTTCCCATCCCCTGTGCTACTGTACCCAAATACATAGTTTACTGAACAGATGCTGTCTAGTCCCGTAGGACCCTTAGTCTGTCATTCAGTGTCCTGATACCTGGGGTTTGTCAGCAGATACAGTCCCCGTTGAGAAACAGGGGCCTGCCTGTGCTAAACACCATTGATTCGAGGTGTAAGCTAGAAATGAGCCTTAGGAAGAGTACAGCGATGACTCCAGGCAGGCAGGCAGTCAATGAAAGCTGCTTAAAGGAAAAAAAAAGATCGTAAATGTAATGCTGGTTTTGATTTTTTTCTCCCTGTGTGTGTTGACTGGATGAAGGGGAGCAGAGGGTCTGTCTTTGAGAACTCTCAGCACATGCCCCTCAAGGAAAGACCCCAACCTCCTTTGAAATCTGTGACCAAGTGGGATCAGAATGTAGTTGTAGCAAAGCAGACACGGACTTCACTGTAGGGACGTGTTTTCTAAACAAGACATCAGTGTACCTTTTGATGTCACTTGCTTTTCCCAGGACCTGGGATCCAATTCTGATCCACTTGTCCCTGTAAAAGTTGATGCTTTTTCCTAAAGCCTGAGCCCCCTGAAATCTTTGGGCTTCATAAAGCCTTTAACACAGAATGGACCACAGCTTGGTGACCTTCTGATGGGCTTCAGCAAGTCAGTGATCCTCCCCAAACATGCCGTGAACTTTCAGGTTTTTCATGGTATATTGGCATAATAAGGGTTTTTTTAGCTCTTTTGAGGTTGTTTTTTTTTCCCCCAAAGCATTTAAATCCTCCTTTAAATAGATACCACATTAGTTTGTACCTTCAGAGAAAGCACATCGCAGTTTCAAAAGCCTCTGCAAAACCTTTGTACCATTTACAAAGTCAAAGGAGCTTTGATGCTCACAAAAAGCTGATGTTCTGTACTGGAGATGTTCACCTGCAGCTGTTAAAAATGCAAAAGGACTAATTTGGGACCAGAGTTGTTTTTTCAAAACAAAAAGCCAACAAAGCCAGTGTTTTATTTTTCAAATCTTACAGGTTACGGATGCATTTTTTTAAACGAGAGTTGTGCTGCTACTGTTTTATGAACACTACATTGTTCAAAAAAGGTGTGATACCCTTTGTTTTTCTATTTATTGGCTGTGCATGCACTTCTTGGCCACGTAAAGTCTATCAGAGCTGGTAGACTGATTTTTATCCTCTATAAATAACAATTAGCCGTGATTCACCTTCTGTAGGGGCCAACAAAAGCACACTGACTCATCTCTAATGTCAGAGCTCACGGCAAGTTGTCTTGTGCTGGCACTCGGCACAGGAGCAAGGTTCTCCCTCTAATTTCAAGCACAGATATAAAGCTTTATAACATTTAAATGCAAGGACCTTGTGCAATTGTTTCGAGCTGCTCTCTGGGATGTGGAAATGCTGTTTCCTTTCATATTAATTTTCTGCAGTTAATGCTTCTGCCATAAATGTAACGTGGCATGAGGCAACCGTTATCCTCTGACCCCTGACATTCTCATCCCTTCTCAAGCTGGAATTTCTCTAATAACAGCAGTATTTAATCTTGTTTTTACCTATTACAGAGTTAATCTATAGAATAGCTGTTTAGACATAACTAAATTTCTCAACAAAACCTTTATATCAGCGTAGGATAGGTTGGAGGACTTGGTTAAATAGAGGTGGCTGTATTTTTATGAAGATTTTTATATTAAGTTGATATTTTATGTGATCGTAGGCTTGGGTATTTCTAAAAGGTAAATATTTTTGTACTCGTGAACTTTGTAGTATCTTAAAACCTAGTTTTCCTTTTTTTTAAATAAGAAAAAGTGTTGAAGGGTTGTGGTTTTGTTAAATACCTTGTTTTAATCAGTCTCATTTTTCGTGCTTATACCATCGATCTCAAGCTAGTGGCACATTTTTAATGGCAGATTTAAAAAAAAAAAGAGTATTTCCCAAAACTGGAATGCCTTTCTGACAAGTACATGATGTTGTTTTAAGCCCTTACGGTGTCTGAGCGTAGTAAAAATGAGAAAAAGGAGATTGCTTCAGCTGGTGAAGCATTTGCAAGGAGAATTTCTGTCCTCTGCTTGTATCTTTCCCAGGCTCAAAGAGGGATTTCTGATGAGACCCAAAGAGCAATAGTCTGCGAAAGAATCAAACAGGGGTGAAGCTGGAGGGCAGGAGTGATTGCTTCTGGCGAGTTACTATTTTGTTTTTAATTGAAAAGCTGAAGAAAACATCTTTTGGTGAAAATTAAATGTATGTGCAGTGAGTTTTGTGTGTGTCAGGGGCTCGGTGTGCTCACGCACAGCTGAGGATGGGACTGACCACGGGGACCACTGCACCGCGCCTCATCTGTCACCTCTGTCACGTTTACCTTTGATCCTCAGATGGCTTATTGGATCTGCTAAAGCGTATATGAAACCGTAGTAATTGTTACTCGTTAACTTTTGTCTTCGTTGTAATAAAAATGTGCACTGGCATTGTATAACCTCCTTTGTCTGGCTCGCAATTGAAGAATTAAGTCTCCTAACTTTAACGTTTTGTGCAAAGAAGTTTAGAGAAGTAATTTAAAATGTATTTAGCGTGGATAAACTCTGAAAATAAAACCCTAAAATAAGCTCTTCCACAAATAAGCTCTTCCACACAGGAAGACTGTTATGGTGTGGTACTTTTTTCTGGCTTTCAGGTGCTTCAGTTCTGACTCTGCCATCCTACAAAGCCGTGGACATAGACCCTGGCCAGGCTCAAGGATGATTTTGAGGTTTAACTTCTATTTTGTCCATTTCAGTTCCCACTTTGAGAATTTTCATAGCTGGAACAAAAGCTCTTTTAAAATACAAGCAGTCAAAAATGCTGTAAAAGGTATACATTTGGCTTTTATCAGTTAGAGGTGGAGGAAATACCAGACACAAAAAAAAACAGTCAGAGATGTGAATTAGCCTTACGGAGAGCAAGGCTGATATCTGCAGTGATAATCATGCAGCTTCTTAACCGAGTTCTGTGGGAGAAACAATCTTCCTGACAGTGCTGCTAGGTAATGAGCTGGGATTTTTGGGCTAAGAACAGAGTATTCCTTATTATTAATGGTCAAACACATAGTACGTGTCCCTTGGGGTCTGCAAAACATTTTTACAGTCACAGCTAATCCTGCCGAAGGGACGATGGCAGTTGGGAGAAGGTGCTGCTGCAGACAGAACAAAGACAAGGATCCATTTAACACTTGGACTTGTGGAAAGCCGCCTTCCTTTGATCGTGTGATGAGCAAATCCATCAGTGAAGGCTCTTGGCTCATACGTGGTGAGGACCCAAACCACAGCCTCACTGAAACACCCTGCGCTGGTTCACCTGCAAGGCGTAGCCAAGCCCTGGGGCTTGCAGGCAAGATGAGTAACAATTCGGTTCATCTCCAGCCCAATTCCTGAACCGAGAGGACCAGGGGAAACGGCAGGAAGATGTGGCAGGGGAGGGTGAGGTTGGCCATGAGGAAAAGGTTCTTGAGGCAGAGGGTGGTGGAGCACTGGAACAGGCTCCCCAGGGAGGTGCTCATGGCACCAAGCCTGACAAGATTCCAGCAGCATTTGGCCAAGGCCCTCAGGGACATGGTGTGAATGTTGGGATTGTCCTGTGCAGGGACAGGAGTTGGACTCCATCATCCTGGTGGGTCCATTCCAGCTCACAACGTTCTGTGACACCTGCACTCATGCTCCTTCCCACAAGGAGGGCGGGGGACACGCCACCACCCAGCCGGGCCTGGCCGGGCGCCTCCTGGGGAACAGGCAGCCGGGGCGATGCTGGCCCAGAACCGCAGCCGGGCCC
>NW_010327459.1:0-2880 GCF_000700745.2 Antrostomus carolinensis | reverse complement strand
TGAGAACGTAGCAGAAGGGCAGAATCCCCTCCCTCAACCTGCTGGACACTCTTCTCCTGATGCAGCCCAGGACACGGTTATTGGCCTCTGTGCTGCCAGTGCACATTGCCGGCTCATGTTCAGCTTCTCATTCACCACCACTTCCAAGTCCTTCTCTTCAGACCTGGTCTCAAGCCATTCATCACCCAGCCTGTATTTGTGCCTGAGGTTGACCTGACCCAGGTGCAAGATGTTAAATGTACGTGGACAGAACTGTTGTATTTTGTGAACAGGAAGCCATGCTAGTCAACCTTGCTCTTCTCATGGCTGCCAACGACAGAGAGAGCTTTCCAAGGGAGGAATCTTCCACTCAATGTTGAGGAAACTCATTCACGTTAGTGTTCTTCCCTCCTAAATGATGCCTGGTGTTACTGGAAGGCAAGATATAATTTTGGTTTCTTCAGGGCTCAGAAGTTAGGATGTCCCCTCAGTTCTTCATAAATCCATTTGGCAAGCTGAGTAATGGCACAACTACATTGAACATTTTACTAATAGCATGCAAATATGGAATTTCAGGTGCTTGCAGAGTGCACACTCATCTTTATTCTGGCCAAGATCCCTCTCTCAATCGCTGAGCATGACAAACTGCTTTATAAAAAAAGATCTTCAGTTAAATAACACAGAGTGAGATGAAGCTCATGAAAGCATTTGGAGGAGGATTAGAATGACATGAAAAGATTTGAGGCAGATCAGTACTGACATTTTCTAGACAGCACTTGTTGTGTAATGAAGCACTCTTGGAACTTGCACAACTCAATAAGCATTTCTAATCAATAAGCAAAATAAATACGAGGATTGCAAATATATATTGAAGCGGTGCATTTCCTCCTAAATCCTTCACACCTTTGACACCATATCTTTTTTCAAGTGTAACTCAAGTATATTTAAAACGATGAGCAGGATGAAAACTTTTTATAGCTACACATTGTGCAGTGTGTTAGAAACAATGCTTCACAATGTTCTTCTAAATTTACTCCCTTTTTCTGACATTCATTATATCTTATACTTTACATATTCTGTATATATATGGACTCATACAGCTCACTCCTGTCGTGTTTTACCAGGTACCACAGAGAAGCTCAGATTCAATCACATTTAAGCAAAAAGTTCATACTGGCCAAAAGTCCAGTAGAAAGTTTTTAATTTTGTCAAAGTAAAGTGCACCTGTGTTCTTCTTGCAGAACTCTCAAAAGCGTGAAGAACTTTCAAGCATCATAGCTGTGGTAAGTATGGTTGAGCACTGGCTGAGCACTGTCCTGGTTTCTAGCTGGGACAGAGCTAGGTTTCATTTAGTAGCTAGAGCAACTCTGGGGTTTGGTTTCAGCTAGGATTTGTTATGAGAAAAATGTTGATAACATCCCGATGTTTGCATTTGTCACTGGAAGTCAAAGGACTTTGTGTTTTGCTAGTCTACAAGTGCAACGTCTGGGGGGATGATGAATATTTAAATTAATAAGCTAGATTGGCATTTGGATATGCCAATGGGATGTTCCATATCATATAACATCATGTTCAATATATTAATATGGGTCTCCATCTCACTCTCTCTCTCTCAGACTTTTGCTCAGACTCTTGCTCTTCTGGGATTACGGATTCAGTTTTGGGACTGTCGCTCCTCCAGGATGGTTATCTGAGAATGGATTGGACTTGGTCAGCAGGTGGTGAGAAACTGCACTATCATTCTTTTGCATATTTTATTACTATTATTATTATCATTACTATTGTAATATAATTATTATTTTAAGATTTATTTCAATGATTAAACTGTTATTATCTCAACCTATGAGTCTCCTTACCCTTGCCCCCAATCCTCTCCCCTAACCCCTGGGTAGGGGGAGTGAGTGAGTGAGTGGCTGTGTTTGGCTGCCAGCCCAGTGCTAGCCCAGTGCAACCACCACAAGCACATACCTTCCGAGTGCTCTATTAAAAATACCTCCTGAACCTGTATTGCACTATGGAGTTGTGTTTTCTAAGGAGCTATGATAGAAGAGGCAGGAGATAATCAAGACAAGGGTTCTCTTTATGAAAGAGAAGTTTAAGTTGGAAGAGAAACTGTAAAACGCCTCAGAAGTCCTCAGATGTTCTTATACCAAGAGAAACTTTAAAAAAAAAGGCAATAATCACAACAGAAGGAATATGACTCCAGGATTGTCAAAGTAAAGCAAAGGGTAAAATGGAAGAATTGCCCTATGTTTAGTCTCTGTCCCAGAACAAAAAATTACACTGAAATATCAAAGCTGAGATCAGAGCAGAGGTGGAGTTAAGAAACCGAAGACTGCTGTTTTACCCTGCACTGTGTTGGGATGTTCTCAGGCTCCTGAAAATTCCTGTCACTTCTAAGCAGGGTCCCAGACAACACACCCGGTTTTATACAGTCATTTACTCATCTCAAATGATTTTCTGATTTCATTACTCAAGAAAAATTAGAATGCTTCCTCTTTTTTCTGCCTATTCAATGAATATTCATTGCAGGAAATTATTTATTTAGAAATTTATTCAGAAATCACAGACTTAATGGTCTGTCTCTTTTAGGGCAGCTCTAATGAACCTAACCAAGATTGTTTAGGAATCACCATAGCCCAGCTGTAAAAGGGTGAGTTAACGTAAGATTAAGAACTGTGAACACGAAGGAGAAATGACTTGCACTGTCCATTTTTTGTAGTTGTGGCCATTGTTATATTATGCAGAATCTCTTAAGAGAATGTAACATCAAAAATGTAAGAAATGAAAAATATCCAGTATTTATAAGCACATGTGTATTAAATGGTTGTGTAACACACATGGGAATGGATTGAAGGTCACACAACCTTTTTTGTGCCTTTTGTTTTGCTTCCCAGGCTT
>NW_010327458.1:487-2076 GCF_000700745.2 Antrostomus carolinensis | reverse complement strand
CCGTCCGAGGTCTCGGGAGTTGTTTTGTCACACGGGATCATTATTTGGGGGCTTGGTCCCCATTCCCGGCTCCCATCCGCACTGTCCCCCCCGTTCCTGGAGGGGACCCCACGGTCGCTCTGCGCTTCTCCGCGCAAAGTGACAGAAGTAGCAGCGCTTGGATCTGACCACAGACCCAAATCCCTTCAGATTCCCCCCAAAATCCCCCCGTGCCTCTCGGGGTGACAGTCCTGTCCCCTTCTCGCCACGCACAAGCCCTGCTCGGAACGGGGGGAACAGTTAGTGTGACCAACACTGTCACCACATCGCTGCGACGCTGCTGGGGAAGTTGTCTTTCAATTAATCTTGGGGTTTTTTTGGTCAGTAAACACACGCTTTAAACGCCCCCGTTCAAATAATAACTTTTTTTAAGTCATCACTTATTGGTTTAGGTTGTTAAGGAGAAAAATAATTTTTAGAGTTTTCTTGGCTGTGGAAGCAAGGTTGGAATATTTATTTTTTTTCCTCCTTTAGATTTTTTTTTCCTCCTTTAGATTTTTTTTCCCTCCTTAGATTTTTTTTTCCTCCTTAGATTTTTTTTTCCTCCTTAGATTTTTTTTTCCTCCTTTAGATTTTTTTTTTCCTCCTTAGATTTTTTTTTCTTTGTCTTTCTTTTTTGCTTCCGCAAAAGGTAGCGAGTTTTTACCAACCAAGTGTGCAGTGCGGGGTTTTTTTGCAGACGTGTGCCCGGGTGTGCAATGCGGGGTCCAGCGCGGCTGAACGCGGGTGCACGTTTCTCCCCATGAGCTCTCCCAGTTTGGTAGCAGTCAATAAGCTTCTGCAGGTTCAGGACCAGTGGTTTTTCAGTGCCTGGCCAGCTCAGGTGCTGGGGAGGCGAGTTGGGGCTCCTGTGCCCGGAATCGGCGCCGTCCCTTCAGCAGAAGCTGCGGATCAGAGAACTGCGCTCGGCCGGGCGAGCCCGGTTCATACGAACTGGAAGTGTCTATTCGGAAGGCTGAGCTCTGATTAAAATCAGGTGTTTAATACAATACAAGGCCCAACGGTTTATGGGGTTTCAGTTGAGGATTTTTTAGGGATCACAGTTCAAAACAGTAGTCCAAAGCTAAGGTTTCAATATCCCAGGAGTATTTATTTGCAAAACAGATTAAACGCGGACACGAGTGTATGGGTCTTGCTGTATTGACACGGGTAAGGTAGGGAGAGCACCAAATCCCGCACATCCCTCCCCAAGGACATCCCTGCTCCCGCGCCTGAGGATGCTCCAGCCTTCCCCGGCCTCCGTGCTTGTCATCCCGGGATAAAGCGATGCCCGCCCGGCGGGGTGTGCGAGGCAGCAGCGTACAGTACGTTAAAGTCACAATGTGCTGGAGAATTTCATTTCATTGGACAATATTTTAAGCAGATGTGAGGCTCCTCTGGGAATCCGACCCTATTACCTGCCTGGGGAGGGGGATGAAGGCGCCGGGCTGGGGTTAGGGGGGAATTCTTGGGAATTTTAATGCCTGGAAAAAGGCAGGTAGCAGGGCTGGAGCAGCCGTGGGAATGGGGTGGGAGTCCTTGGAGCGGCTGGGGATGAAGAGGTCGGGGGG
>NW_010327458.1:0-247 GCF_000700745.2 Antrostomus carolinensis | reverse complement strand
TTTCCAGCCAGGAGAAGGTGGGGAGGCGGCCAGGACATGAGCTGGGACCTCCAGGTTTAAAACAAATGCGTTCCCATTCGAAATCCCAGAGCACGAACAGAATTCCCGCAGACGGGAATGTGGGAGTTTGTGGGATCTCAGGTTCGAAATAAATATTGGCGCTGGAAACCGGTGCCCGCTATTTCCACCGTCCCGTTTGCTTTTGGTTTTTAGAACGCGCCAAAGTTTCCAGTCTGAGTTTCCAGCC
>NW_010327457.1:0-353 GCF_000700745.2 Antrostomus carolinensis | reverse complement strand
GGGATGTGTCTTAGGGACTTTGGGGACATCCTCAGGACACTGGGACACCCCAGGGACATGCCTTGGGGACACTCCAGGGATGATGTGACACCCCAGGGACATACCTTGGGGACCTTGGTGACACCCCAAGGACACGGGGACACCCCAAGGACATGGGGACACCCCAGGGGACATATCTTAGGGCCCCTTGGTGACATCCCCAGGACACTGGAGTGTGGATCTCCCACCACTGCCCTCCCAGGTGCTCTCGTGGTGGGTCCAGGGGGTTGGTTTTGGGTGGGTGTGGTGGGTGTGGGGGGGGTCTCAGCGATTGGGGGGTGGTCTCAGGAGTGAGGTGGGGGTCTCAGGAGTTG
>NW_010327456.1:0-6514 GCF_000700745.2 Antrostomus carolinensis | reverse complement strand
TAAAACAATAAAAATCCAGGAAATCGTGTCTTCAGGTCAGTCACACGGGGCAGAACGTGCTGCTGCGGGAATGATGGATGTTCCCAAATCCCCCCAAGATTCCGGGGCTTCCCCAGGTCCAGGCTGGAATTATTTTGCTCTGCTCTGCACAGCCCCAGCCAGCAGCAGGAGCCGGCGCCTCGGGGGGATCCAGGCTGGAGCTCAGGCCGATGCAGAGGAGAAGCCTGGCCCAGTGCCTGGCTGGGTACAGCGGTGACCACGGCTTGGGGGAGCAGGAGCACGGCCACCAGCAGCCCAGCCACCAGCAGCCCAGGACCACCCACCCTCCCGGGACAGGACAGGGCTCACACACAGACACAACTGTGCAAAGCCAACCAGCTCCAATGTCCTCTCAGAATGGTTTTTTAAACTGACAGTTCTTTGATGACCTTCTTTTACCCATCTCACTGAAAATACCTCCGCTGACGAGCGTGGAGGAGTTTTCAAACCATTCCTGCCATTCATCTTTCTTGCTACTTGCTGGCGCTCACGGACACTGAAAATCAGATCTGCCAGCCCGTGTCCCACGCCGACCTCCAGGTCACCCTGTGCCAGCCCAGTGCTGCATCGTCCCTGCTCTGGGAGCAGAGGCAATGAAAAGTCAAATCCAAACAAGAGCCAGCTTTGATTGAAACACATTAATGAAAACATTTCTGTGAACAACAAGTCTTTCTAAATTCTCATTTGTGGGATTTAATTCTGGCTCTGCAGCTGCGTGATCCATTTGCCTTCTGCAGCCCCAGAGCATCCCTGCCCCGCTGCGGTCCAGCCCCCCATCCCACCAGCTCTTTCTCTGAAGAACACCCTCGGGCTCGATGGCATTCAGCACCCGGGAGCGCTACCAGAAATAGGCCCAGAGCTGTTATTACACCACTGCTTTAAAAGGTTCATTACAATAATAAAATATCGCTGCCCCGTCCCACTGATGTCGTTGTGCCATAAACAGACGGGCTTGTTACCCACACCCAGCACCGGGGGTTTTCATGCTAAAGAAGGAGAAATAAATCACAGGCATCCCCCCTCATGCTGCACTTGTGTCCCGAGGAAATGAAGGGGAACCTTCCTGGGACCCCCCGCATTGGGGGCTTTTCCTCCCCACCACTGTGCCAGCCTGTGCTGCAGCGTGGCTTCTGCCACTGGTGTGAGGCAGAACCTACTCCCTGCTGGCTGGCACATAGAAACCTCCACAAAAATAACTCCTTCTGCCATGCAAAGGAATGAGAGGAATAATGAAAATAATAACAGGTCATTTTCTATTCCCTTCCTGTGTACTTTCTTGGAGGAAAGTGCTTTATTACCCTAAGCGCATGCTGCACTTCACGTGTAGCCATGCTAGGCTGAATTCTGCTCCTTTTCATTGTCAACTCCGGGCTTTGCCTCTTTCTTCTTTGTTGGGTTTTTTTTGGTTTTTTGTTGTTTTTTTTTTTTTTACTGTATGTACCCGTTTTCCAAACGCAGCCTGCATCACTGCTGCATGTGAAACCCAGCGGCAGCAGAAACCACTGAGAATCTGTCTTTAATTTCCCCTGTAAGTGTTGACAATCACGTTTGTATTTCATGCACAAGCTTTTTTCACTGCTGGGCCAAGAAGTACAAAAGCCAGGTACGGTTCCTGCTCGTGGGAGGTTGTTTTTGCCTTCTTTTTCAATGTTCATTATTTAGCACACTCAGAGTCACACCATATTAAAGGCAGGATTTAAAGACCACGCTAATTTTCCTGGGAGCTGGGGTATCCAGATGCTCTCAGCACTTTGCAATGTCAGGTTGAAGGTCCCAGCAGCTCCTTCCTCTGAGGAAATCGTTATATTTGGCCATGCAAGTGAAGTCCCCGCAGGTGTGATGAGGGGACTAACACACAAACAAGGCTGAGCGGGCGCTCCCAGCACAGGGAGCAGAGGGGAAATCAGCCCAATTCGCTCCTGTTTCCATAAAAGCCCAGGTTCTGTTTCCCATTTTCAGCCCAGGGCTGTGAAGTCCAGATTCACTCTACCCACGGGCACTGCATCCCCTGGAGATGTGGAGGTGAGGGGTGCAGGATCAGGCTCCCATGGAGACATGACTCACATCCTGAGGAAGGGATCTCATCCTCCCAGCAGGTCACCGAGGAGCTGCTCTGGGGAAGGGAAGGGGCTGAGTGTGCCGCAGGGCTGCCGCTCGCTCCGGGAGCAGGAGAACCTGGCATGAGGCTGCACCTCTTCTTCTGCCATCCAGTGATGGGAAATTAAATCAGAGAGCGCTAGGAAAGGGTCTGGACAGAAGTGCCCTAACGCTGGACTGAGAGACACCAGTAGCCTTTGGAATAACACTGGTTTCCTTGATTTTCAATAAACATTTATATCTAGTTTTGTTGGTTTTGTTTTTGTTTTGGTTTTTTTATTATTATTTGGAGAAGAAATTGACTTTCATTGACATACTGTTTAGCCAAACTAATGCCATGGGCAGGAACTACCCCAAATGTGTCCAACAGGACACAGTAACACTCACGGGGGTCCCGGGCAGTGTCTGGCTTCACTGCAGCGTTTGACACCCAGAAATTCTTTGGCAGTGTAACTGCATCCCACCTGTGCCGGGGTTTGAGCTGCTGGTCTATGCACATAGTGAGGACCCATCCCCACGGTGTCCTTTCCTAAGAAGACCTCAGCATGTTTGCCAAGTCCTGCACAGTGCCAGCCCCGTACTGCCACGGGAAGTTGTTATTATAACACCATGGGTGTCTTTAGGCATGTTTGTAAAAGGATTTTCTTTGAATCTAGAGCTCATTTTGGGATTGTTGCCTCTCAAACGTGCACCTGACTGTGTTGGAAGGAGCCTGTTGCAGGGTCAGGGTTGCAGGAGGGAAGGAGTGGGAGCCCTTTCCAACAAAAACCCCGAATCCCACCTAATAACGTGCAGGGGTCCAGGTCAGAAACCTGCTGTGATCGCCCAGCCGGTGGGTTGCACCGAGGCTGCAACGTGCACCTCGCTCTGCACCAGGGTGGGAGAGGCAGCCTCAAAACTCACCAAAGAGGCACCATCCCAGAAAATGAGGTGCACTCTCCCCATTTCCAGAGCAAGCTCTGCCTCCAAACGTGCAGGGTCCCCTCATGCTGCTGGTGCAGCTGGGACATGTGCCAGAGCTGCATCCCAGAGCAGCAGCTCGTGTGATCACAGGCGAGCTCCCGGCAGCCTCCTGCCCTGCATCGACCTGGGGATGCTGCTGCCTTGGTGCCCACATGGGCAAGAATCCAAAGAAGCTGAAGAACAGATTTTTTTCTCTTTTTTTTTTGGCATTTGTTTCTTGGGGACCTGAATCTGCCACAGGAAACAGGTGGAGGAAGAGTCCAGCTCTAATTAAATATAAAGGTGTCTCAGCAGTATTCAGCAGCCTCCGCCTCCGATTGCGGATGTCATATCCCCACGGCGTGCCAGGAGGGCCAAGGCGGGGACAGGGGACCCTGGAGCAGGGAGAGGGGACTCTGGAGCAGGGAGAGGGGACTCTGGAGCAGGGACAGGGACCCACAAGGATCATCGAGTCTAACTCCTGTCCCTGCAGAGGACAATCCCAATCAGGGCTCCACCCATCCCAAGCCCATCCACCCGGGGCAGAGCAGGCAGGACAGCATCTCCCCATCACCCCAGAGAGCACAATTCCCTGCAGAGACAGAGCTCCTGTTTCCAGGCTCTCCAGCCTGGGCTCCTTTGCACCCACAAGAGCAGGAGGGGACACGAGGACAGTCTTGGGGTACAATTCTCAGCTGGGAGCTGCCAGGCTGTGGGAGCAGCGAGGCAGAGCTGGAGAAGCTGGTTCCTGGCTCAGCCAGCAGATCTGCAGCGCCTGGTGTGCAGGGTGTGTGTAAATGAGTTGCTATTTTTCAAGCCCACCACCATTTCCTCCAAAACACGCTGCAGAGGGATCAGTGGGATGAGGAGCCCGTGTGTTTGGTACCCCACAGCGACGCACCCTCCTCTCGCCCCGGCAAGGGACACGGGCACCAAACCTGCCAAAAAGCTGCAGGATCCGAGTGCTCCGAACCTGCACGCGTGGAAGGCGCAGTCACACCTCGGGTACTGGCGTGGTTCAGCTCATCACAAACATGGTGAGGCGATTTAAATATTTCATATTCCTGTCTGCTGGCTTTCAGGGAGAACAAATTAATTCTGTTTCATGTACCCAGAAATGGCCCACATCAAACGCCGCCTTCCTGCGCACTTGGTTAAACAAAGTTAGTGGTGAAATCCTTGGGGTCTTGCTGCTTGGTTCCAAAACCTTGTGATGATAAGCGGCTTTCACGTCCCGTGACTCAAGGGTGGGAAGTGGGCATTACTTCTTGTTATCGATCCAAACCAGAGGGGATTTGCCATCCAAACCGGGTTGGCACAGAGGTGAATCCACCGGTGAGCAAAGCGGAGCTCTGGGCTCAGGACAGCGAGGCAGCAATGTGCAGAATTAAGGAAGCTTTTACATTTTCAGCTGGATTATAAAAGCAAGACCCAAACTGAGCAGCAAGACCAAGCTGTGAGCGATGGGCCCCAGCTGCTGCGTGGCCACTTGCCCATCCGGAGTGGTCAGCACGCTCCTGGCCAGGCTGCTCCTCACCCCGCTCCCTTTCTTAGGATCAGTCTTGTCTGGAGACTCAGCCCAGCTCTGGAGGGAGACCAGAGGGGAGCAGGAGTGCCACGTACCCACCAGTGTTGGTAGCATCATGAGGCCCCTGCAACCCTCTCTCATCTCCTGGGACGGGGCTGCAGCCCCTTCCTCCTCTGGCATGCAAAATAATCCTGCTTGTGCCATGGCAAACTCCAGCTGCCATCCCCCAGGAACTGGATTTCTCTGCAGCGCTCCTGTGGCACTTGTTCCTTGGTTGAACAGACCCACCCCCACCTCTCTCCACCCTCCTCCAAGGGACTTGGACAGAGCCAGAAGGTCTCCCCTCAGCCTCCTTTTCTCCAGGCTGAACACCCCCAGTTCCCTCAGCCCCTCCTCATTGCTGTGTCTCCCGTCGTGCCACCACGTCTCTGCAGTCCGGTTATTTCTCTCCAGCCGGGTTCCCCCCAGCAGCACCATTGCAGGTGGTCGAGCTCCTGTTGGAGATGCTGGTGGGACTCCAGCACTGGAGCTGCTGACAAGCTGGTCTGCTCTGCACAGTGTGGAGCATCGTGGAACCTCTCAGGAACACTCAGACCAGAAATATTGAAGGTTAGACAAAGTGAGGAGGAAAAGCAATGAAAAAAAAAAAAGAAAGAAAACAGAGAACAACCGACCTGCTGATGAATTTCCAGAAATATTTGACAATGTTTCATCAAAAAAACCCAAAACCAAAAACCATCCCCCAGAAAGACTTGCTGCTTCACTAATTTAGAAGTCAAAATAATTTTGAATGGAAAACATTTGCATGAGGTTTTCACTCCTCTCTAACGAAATGACTGGTTCTGGGTTTTGGATCAGCTGCTGTTGGGTTCTGTTTACCCCCAGGGCATCCCCCCGGGGGGGTAGGTTGGAGGGACGGGGGTGCCAGGCTGCCCTGCTGTGTCCCCAGGTCCTGCCCCAGCACCTCCCAGCAGCAACCCCAGCGCAGGGCGGGAGCTCAGCACCAGCCCAGTGGGGATTTTCTGCTGTAAATCACGGCGGGTTGTTTCCCTCCCGGGCTGTGAGGTTGATTTATCCCTCCCTGACTCCTGCTCATCTGCGTTTGTCAGCCAGATCACACCGGTTGCCATCTGGAGGAAGCTGTAAATTGTTTTCTGGTTTTTCCCCAATGACTGTGGCTCCTCTGGCTCCTTCCTGCCCCCCAGGAGCCGGGACCTCCCAGCCCAGGGGAAGGTGGCAGCTCCATGGTGCCTCACCCAGCCCCTGCCCAGGGACCACAGGGGACAGGGGACACAGAGCATCATGGAAGCTCTTGTCTCCAGAGGGATTTTTACACCAGGTCAAGGCCCATCCACTCCCTGCATCCAGCCCGGGAGCTGCCGAAGTGTGATCTGGTGGGGACAACCCTCGTCACTCGTGGTGACACAGGGGGAAGGTCCATGCTCAGTCCCTGAGCCGGCTGTGTTCCCCAGCTCTCCCTATTACCCTTCCCAACCTCTCCATCAAATCCAGTCGCTTCTGCATCCCCAGGACAGTGCTGGGGCCTGGGGACAACCTGGGAGATGTCACCTGGGCTTTCCCAGGCATCTCCCCGCTCCTGGAACAAGCAGAAGGTGAAATCCTCAGCAATCCCAGCTCAGTCTGAACACATCCATCGGCTCCAGTGAGCTCCTTGTAAACAAATATTTGGCATCTTAAGGGCCATCCTGCCATTCCCCTCTGCCTGGATTCATTCCAGGTGGAATCTCCTCCCCTGAAGTGATTTCCTGGACCATCAGCAGGTCCCTCAACATAATTAAATCCCGCTGCTTTGTCAAATGTCCTTGGAACTGTCCTTCTGCCTGACCCCTTCCTGGTGCGTCCCAGACCTTCCCGCCCAGGGGCCCCATCGCACCCATGGGACCCCCC
>NW_010327455.1:0-11145 GCF_000700745.2 Antrostomus carolinensis | reverse complement strand
CCATTCTATGATTCTGTGATTCTATGATTGGAAAACTTGTAACTCAGCACAAGGGTGAGCAAGTGGCTTGAGATCTCAGAGGCATGTTCCAGGGGAAAAAAAAATATCAGATCACCAAAGGAAGGAGATGAATCAAAACTACTGTATGCTGAAAAGGAAAAAAAAACCAAACAAAATTGAATTGGGACTCAGGTATCTGAACATCAGTGCCTAAAATGGCAGGAGGGTACTCAGGCATCCTGCCTGGTATCCAGTTCTTGTTTCAGAATAACATGGACCTCCCACAGATATGAGCTGTACCATGGCTCAGGTATCACAGGACATCTAAAATGGCACAAGAAACTTGTTTAGGCACCTGGATGGGTCCCAAACTGCCTTTCTCCTGTGTGAGAGTTTAAAAGTCAAACCAGGTAAATAAGGATGTCTGACCTTTCTGGAATACAGTGAAATAATGAAAACTCAGTACCTACAGGTTGATTAAATTTCCATACCTCCTAGCCAGGGTCACAAACCTTCTCCAAATGCCTACTCACTAAGGTGGGCTACCCCTGAAAGATCAGCATATTAAAGGCTTGGAGGCCCAGGAAACTGATGAACACCAGAAGGCTGCTATAGTAAGCACCTTTGCCTTACAGACAGGGATCTTCTGTTCTAAAGATACTGCTGATCACAGCTGGGCAAATAGAGTGAGAAGGAAAGCCTTTTTCTGGAGAGAGGATTTATGTCTTTCGTAGGTCAAGCTCCATCTGAAATCCAGGGGAAGACCAGGACAGGTAGTGAAGCATGAATATAATATATACACTTCAAGATAGTACTTAGTATATGAGATCTTTTTTAAAGATTAAGAAGGGATTAATAATAACTTGAACATACCTTGGAAATATTACCAGATTTCCAAGTTTTCAACATCAACAGTAAATGAAAGGTGGACTCTTTTTCTTAGGGGTAGGAAAGGGAGGCAAAGGAAGAAAGATATGATGTTGGCAAATATTTTGTTGCTTTCTCTGAGCCACTCTAATCATCACAAGTCAAAATATTTTGCAACAGGAAGGAAAGGATAACTTGTACACTGAGGTCTTTTATAAGAAAGGAAGTTCAGTCAAAGTGTGTATTTCCTAAGCATCAGAGAAACAAATACTTTCAGCATCAAAAAAATGGAAAAATAGAACAATTTTTCCAGGCACAGCTCACCTCTTCTCATAAGGCAGGTAGAAGTCCTACAGGAAGAGGATGAAATACAGGTGCTGGAGAGCTGACACAGTTTCATGATGTCCTGAATCATCTTAAATTCCACCAATAATCTGACATTAAGGCATAGGGTCTGAGGCTTTCTGTTGTCAAGCTTTCAGGCATGTATTTCTTTTTGTTTATGTATTTATTTTCTACAATATGTAGAATATACTGCATTATTATTATTACTGCATTAGAATATATACATATACTGCATTGTTTCATCTTATATGAATTGGCGTTGGCTCTACTATCTTGGGAGCACACTCGCTGCTGCACTGAAAAGGGAACAGGTCTCTGCCTGTGTATTTGTAGAGCACTGCAAAGGCTACAGTTTGCTGCAAGAGCAATGGGTTTGCAAAGAAGGAAGCATAATTTTTTTGTTGTTTTGGACAAGTACAGATAAAAATATTTTTTTGCACATGAGTATATTACAGAATTTTATGACTGCAAAGTCAAGGGCTCTGTCTGAAGCTTCTATAAGGTGTATGTTATACATTATAGAGACAAAGAATCTGCAACAGTGTGACTTCTCTGGCTTTTTTTCAGCACTGCTACATAAAAGGGAGTCAAAATATTACTTTATAGAAACCATCTGGTATAATATTTGAGAAATCTACAAAATCTTATCTGTATCACTACAAATCAAGGTGCACATGATGCTTTTTGCTTAATCACATCTTGGGCCATTGGTCTAGGTCCTAACAGTCAAAGAGGATCCTGTGCTGTGTTTAGTAAAGACACACCAGGCTACTGCCTTGTGGAACTATTCATTTTCTTCTGATTTTTTATCCAGGCCTGTTCTTGTAAACTTCATTATTGTATGTGACATTTTAAGTACACATCACAGAGTCAGTGGCTTCATCTGCATAGCAGAAAGCATAGAATAACTCAGACTCATGTTCGTATATTTCCTGACTTTTTCAGGCAAAATGACTCAACAAAAAGAAATAAAAAATAAAGCCTGCATAGGCATTATTAGATGGGATAAATTTGACTACCAACAAATGGAAGAAACCTTTATTTATTTATTTGTTTGTTTATTTATTTATTTATTAACAATAACCTTTGCTTTGACCTCATACAAGTAGAAAGAAAGGTTTTGTGAGGGTAGTGTGGAGATTTGTCCATGCAGTGTTTCTGGTCATTTCACTTCCAGCTGCCAGATCCTAATGACACTTTGCTGGGTTTTGCTGATGAACGTGTGTTAACTTCAGGAGTTAATCATTTGCAAACTACAGAAGATTCATTATTCTTTCAGTGCCTGGTTCTGTTTCTGTTGAAAAAGGTGGCAACTCCAACCGATGCCCATCAGCTCCTTTACCTTTAATGTGAATCAGTTTACATTCCTTTATATGAAACAATTTATAACCATGGGACCAATAAATCATCAGCATAGTTCTCTGTCATGTGCATCAGAAATACTGAGAGGCATTACATGGGATAAATGTAATTTCAGCTCTTACAGTGCTTTTTCTTGTCATCTTTGCTGAATGCTAATTTTGATTTTCTGTCTTGCTTTCAGATCCGGATGTTTAGGCACTTTGATTGGCTAGAGAGGACCAGCCTACTCCAATGCACAGCTGTAAGTTGCTCATTTTTTTTGGCAATTGCTCCTCGAATCATAGCTCACATCTATCAAGATGTCCAAACAGCATCATGATCACCTGAATTTATTTCCTAACATCAAGTTATAAAGTGTGACACAAAGATTTCTCCATCAGGCTCCTAACCTCTCTTCAAAAGGTTGAGATTCTCCAAAACTGCATTTCAAAAAAAAGATCTTGCCTTACTCAAAGGCTGCTGCAGTGCTTGCTGCTATATTATACATATACAATGTGTATTAATCACATTAGATTAATATTGTGTTATAATATAACAGTATATTCTATAGTATTGTATTATATTATATGCTATACATTATTATGTATATGTTGCATATTATAATTCAATATTGAATATATATTAATATCATAATATTGCTATGTTAATGTAATTGTTGCTATATTAATTGTATACATTAGTATATTATTATAGTGTGATAGTTTCACTGGGCTAGCCTTGGCCAGCAGCCAACACAGCCTTTCACCCACTTCCCCCCCACCCCCAGGGGACAGGGGAGAGGATTGGGGCAAACGTAAGAAGGCTCATAGGTTGAGATAAGAACAATTTAATAATAGAAATAAAATAAAAGAAAACTTAAAATAATACTAATATTAAAATAGTAGTGATAATGATAACAGTAACAAAATATACAAATGAGTGATAAACAGTGCAACTGCTCACCACCAGCCGACCAAGCCCGGCCGGTTCCCAGATATCGATCCCGGAGGACCAACAATCCCAAACCGAAACCACAACACCAGAAGAGCAAGAGCCCGAGCGAAAACCAGAGAGAGACAAAAGAGGAAGAGACCCTCACTATTATCCTGGACATGATGTGATATGATATGGAATATCCCACTGGCATATACAAACGCCAATTTAGCTTGTTAATTTAAATATTCCTCACCCTCTTAGATCTTGCACTTGGAGACTAACAAAACATGAATTCCTTCACTTCCAGTGACAAAAATGCAAACACTGGAACGTTATCAGTGTCTCTCTCATAACAAATCCCAGGCTGAAATAAAAACGCAGCACTATTCTAGCTACTAAAAAGAAACCCAGCTCTGTTCCAGCTAAAAACTGGGACATATAGATAGTATCTATACCTCACTGTGTGTATACTTATATGTCGATATGCACCTGTGTACACACACACACACGCACATACATATAGGCTGTAGAAGTGATTAATTTTCTGCTGTAAAAAATATGTTTTTTTTCCTAGCTGAAATTTGTCCAGTCTGCATTAGAATCACTGACTTGTATCACACTTTTTTTTTTTTTTTCTGGCTAGATCAAAGTGCAAAATACTAACTTGAATCTTTTCTCTAGATAGACGATTGCAGTCTAAAATAAAATCACTAGTAAGTTCTCCTTAGGGATATAACTACTGATCTCCTTAAGTGTTTTAATAGCTAGTACAATAGCATTGATTGCAGCCATCATCATTAATTTCTTTTAATCTGTATTTGTTAGGTATGTTAGTTACCATGCAACAAGAGACAGTCTATTATTGTTTGGAATTATTCCCTGTGGCACCACTCCAAGGTCTGACACATCTTAGAGTCTGCTCAAGCTTAACCCTCACTGCAGCAGTGGCTACCTATTGGACTACCAGTGAACACAAAGGGCCACGAGCAGGCCCAGAGGGTGGGTGAAAGGTAGGCAATGGTGAAGCAGGAGAGGGAAGGAGGCTGGTGAGTGTCCTGGTACCTTCCCCTCTTGTTAGACTGACATTTATCAGGTGCCAGCATCTGGAGTCTGTAGTTCAGCCCCAGCATTTTGAGGGACAGACTGCTCACCCACCCCAGGGCTCTGGGGGTCAGCACATCACCTCCCCATCCCTGTGGGTCTTCTCCCTTGCCAAAGGTCTTTGCGAGGTCTTGGCATCCCCCTACTTTCTCTGGGACTTTGGCCTCACTCAAAACCCTGGGGCATAATGCTCTCATATTTTTATTTCTGTATATTTTTTTAGCACAGATGAAGAGGACATGTTTTTAGTTGGCAAGACTACACCCATGTCATGATGGTAGCAGACTGAATTCCTGCTTGGATTTGGTCATATATGCCAACTAAATAACAAGTGTCTTCTGCTTGCTGTCTCTCAAGCTGCCTCCTGAAGGCAAGTGGCTGATTAGCATCAGAACTCCAATACTGAGACTTTTTCCTTATCACCACAGGATCTGTGTCTCCCTTTCTTAGTCTTCTGTCCTATAAGGAGATAAATTTAATTGTCCCTTCCCTTGAATTTTCATCTTATGTATTTCTATTCACCAGTAAAGATTCTTAGAATCCCAAGCATCTGAGAGATACCTACCTGCACTATGAACAGAATATTGTTTAAAAGTCACATTGAGTTCCTCAATCAGTGAAGATCTGTACAGTATGGAAAACCCTATCATCTCTTACTTTCCTGCAAAAAGCCTCTCTACATAAACTGTGCTGGAAAGAAATATCTAAGAAAGTGAAGGACATTGTTATTTTCACAGGAAAATGACACTTTAAATATTTTTCAGCATGTTTCTTATCAAGTGCAAGTAGTTGAGCGTCTACTATGCAATGAACTGGGCCTCCAGTAACATTTTTTTAAGGCAGCTGTATGGCTTCACAGAATCATAAAAGTCATGGACAGATTGAATGATCTAAGACGATATAATCATTTTTCCATTCCTCTCCTAGTAAATGATTGTTCTCCGAGTGATGTTTTTCCAGTGCTTTTTCTCAGCTCTTTTAAAGAAATCAGACAACAGGGGCTTCCATTGTTTTCTCGGGAGGTTATTCCAGAGCCAAAAAATTCTCACTAGATGTAATCAGTAATTTTTTCATAATATTATTGTATTTTTGTGTAGCTCATGTTGTTAACTTCACTCATGCTCGGATCATATCTTTGTGATGTTTACACTCTCAAAACGGTTGCAGGTAGTTGCTGTTATGTATGTATGTATGCTCCCCCACTTATGTGTTGGTCTTAAACGAGATCTGTATCAGTGGGTTCCTATGCCTGCCTGGCGTTATCTTGGATTTAATAAATTGGTTCCAAAATAGTGACATACTAATACAGATCCCTCAAAAAAATCATTTTTTTTCTTGCTTTAATATGTTTCTTACTGGTCTTCTTGTAATTTCTTCAAATTTGCTGGCTTCTTTCCTGCATTTTCTATAAATTGAATGTGATATTGCAGGTTCAAAAATATGTGTTTTTTGTTTGGGAACAGTTGTTAATGTACCAGTTCTTCCCAGTGAAGTGGAGGTTCTCAGGTACTTTGAGCTAAGAATACACAGAATGAAACTTTCTTATCTCAAAGTATCCTACTTTTTAAAGTGCTCCAGTACAGTCATTCATATTTTTAACTTGTACAAAGTCACAGGCAAAATATAGAAAACTTACTCATGCCAAAACTGAGACAACTTCTGCGTTTTATCACCAGCCATAGTGTTTACTATGACCAACAAGCTAAAAAAGCCTTGCAGCTCATATGTTTTGGTTTGCAATAAAAAACAAATACCTTTCCACTTGTTTAATTTGACTATGAGAAAGCCATCTTGTGAAAGCACAGTCTTACAGAGCTAAAATGTGGCTATAAAAAGTATAATCTAGGTTAGTGCCTCAGTAGTATTTCATTCCTCTACGAATGTGATGAATATCTAAAAAAAAACCAAGTTAATTTCTGCTGAAACTTCATTGAGTCCAAAGGCACTATAGATTTTTTCAGAGCACTGTGCAAAAGAGTTGTCAGACTACAGCACTTAGAAGTGCTGGATGTTACAAATACCTAATGTGTATGGTATGCTAAAAGCACCTCAGTTCCATTACACTTGAGATAGTACTTGAAGTAATTTCCGTCTGGCTGGTTCTCAAGCATTTGCTGTTGTCCCTTTCTGAGCTACAGCTAAACAAAAAAATAAGAAAGGCTCTTTTCCACATTGCATTCCACATTTCTCAGCTCAGATTTTCTCCTTCAAGATCCATATAATATAATTCATTAGCCTGCTAGTTAAAATGAAAGATTAAAAAAAAAAAAAAAAAAAGGAAGCCTTTCCAGATGATGTAGCTTGGGTTGAGGAGTAGGTCAGGACAGGAGTCCAAGCCAGTGTGCAGAGGAAATTAGGTGCCTCTCCTGTGCAAGGGCAGGGAGGAAGAAGCAAGGGACCTTTACAGTACAGATATCTCAACACAGGCCCTACATATGGGGATCAAATAATAAAATCACTAGTACTAGTATCGCCTCTGTGCAAATGGAGAGAAGATTCTATAGACAAAAAAAAGGCACAGCCAGGGTGGAGCTTCATGATTCCAGCTTTGTGGCATATCTTGTCTTCTATCTACTTTGAGTCTGTAGTTGGAAAACTTCCCTTTCTCAGTAACACAATTCTTCTGGTATTTTGAGGTTGAGCTAAGAAAAATCACTGGTTACTGCAACTGTCCTGTAAAAGGAATTGATGGAAAGAAGCTTTTGCCGAATAATGTTATCAGGTCAGGAGCTTATAAATGTGAAGTTTCCTCCATGAGCACATCTGAAGTTTCCTTCATGAGTTTGTTCATAGGGATGGCGCCAAAAACTACAGTAATTTTCCATTCACAGAACTGAAAGATTTAAAAAAACAGTGTGCAAATTTAAGCAAATAAGCCCAGGTACCTCTTATAGCAATCGGAAAGAAATCAGCACTTCCAGAAGGTAATTTCTTTCATCTTCCCTACAGCCATCTAACAGGAGATGACTTGACCTTTTAAGAGGTAACTATGCCTTTCTATTTGTGTGTAAGGGAAAGGTATTTGTACAGTCTTCCTACATTTGTCAACACAGATTTGTGGACCAGCAGATAGCTCATAGGCCATGAGAAGGGAGCTGTGACAGTGAGTTGGTAGGAGTAGGCAGTGGGCAATTAGAACATCTGTGTACTCTGTTCCTTTCCCTGCTGCAGAAATACAGCTTTAAATATAAATACATAGACAATTATCTAAAACCACTTTACTATGCTTACCTTTTTTTTTTTTTTTTTTGGCAAATCGCTTGAATAAGCAGTAGAACTTATGAAAAATGTAATTGCCTGAAACAACTGTTTCAGAAGTTTCTAAATGCCTGTTTAAAAGACTGTCATGCCTTCCTAAGCAAGTATGGCTGTTAGTATGTGAATAGCTCCTCAGTCTTCAAAAGAAAATATTGCATGATCCTCTGCGTCATGCAGAAGGTGAGGGGTTCTGTTTGTTAGTTTGAGGGGGCAAGCACTTCTGAATATTGCAAAAGGCTGGTATTTTGATTTGAGCTGTGCAACAGGACCTCAGGCATATTGCAAATTATGGTTATGTGTGTGTTATAAATTCATTAGTATTTTGTAAACTGTCTCGTCTGCCGACCAGTTATTACATGCATAGGTGTAAATTTTAATTGCTCCTCCACAGAAGCAAAATGCCTCCATTTGCTGACAGCGATTACCACCATGCTCAGGAGAAAAGCATGAATAGCATGCAGCAATCAAGTAAGTCACCCATGAGGCTTCCAAGAGTGTTTCCTTCATGGAAGCTCTGTGAGGAGAACAGGGAGAAGATAAAACTGGAGGATTTGGTACTACACCCACCTTCAGTGTGCTCACCACTTACATGGATGCAACATTAGCCTAATTTGTTTGTGTTGGGCCAGATAAAAGAAACTCAAGATTTACAAATACTTGTATTTTTTTTTTTCACCTAAGCCTATATGTTCTAATAACATGGATATTGAAAGGTATCTATCATGTACACAGTGATAATGCTGTTTTACACAGAAATAACTTTTAGGAATTAGTTGTTTTCTACAAAGAATTGGAAAAGAGGAACTAATTCCCCCAAAAGGCTCTAACACAGTAACCATGAAGTCAGTAGTCATTTATGCCTTGATAAGATTCTAGCATCCAAACTACAAGACTACCAAAAACCCCGGGGATCTTTATATGCCAGATGAATCACATGCCTCCACTTATCATTCAAGAATCGAAAGAGCCAATAATGACTGCATTCAAGCAGTAAACCCAAAACACGTGCTCCTTGCTCCCACACCCTGAGCAATGCCGGTGAGGCTAGACAGTATATTTGGCCTTCAGAGTGCATGTATGTGTGTGCAGTCATTCTCTCCTATTTCAAGTAACAGGTTTATACTATTGTCTTGCATGCAAATCCAGAGCTAAGTGGGCTGAGGGCAACTGTAGACCAAGTTATTTACACAGTATCCACAGTTTGCTTACTGAGGTGTAATGGTTTTAATGTCCTCTAGTAAGGAGTACACTGTGTTCTCTGCTCTCTAAATGTGCTGGAAAACACACTGTACATGTTGTCTCATGAGGTTTTGGTGATGTGAGCTCTGTGCCCTCCTGCTGCAGGTAAATAACATGTACGGCTCTTTTAGTATAGTCCAGACATGCAGTGGTTATCATAGAGCTGAAATCCTGGAGCAGACAGGGATGCAGAGAAGCGGGCATTACTGTTAATGAGACAAAACCTCGTGCAGTTTCATTATCTAAATAGATTTACAGAAGTTTATTCTAGAAAACTCACCTTGTTCATTGATGTTATCCATCCTGTTACATAAGATTGATAGGGGAAATAGTCATAAATGCTTTGGTATTCCATGGAAACCATTCCACAGGGATATAAATTGCTCCTACCTCTAGATCTTCATAGGATATACAAAAAGGGGAAACAAGAACAGACCCTAATCTGCTCTGAGATCCACAAAAAGGAATGGGAATTTTGCCATTCAGTTCAGTGAGGCAAAGATGTCTTCTTTGAATATGGAATTTTACTAATCACAGCAATTTCTTTTTTCCTTTTTTTTTTTTTTTTTTTAATCTGCTTTACCAGTTAGTAAGTTATGGAGCCTATGATCAAAATACATTGTGTTCTGTTATTGAACCTCAGTTGCAACTTCATGCAGCTATCTATTTTAATATGCTAGGGGATTAACAGAAACCTTTATTTTGGAAGCTTCTTTTTACAACCAAATTTTATATGAAGTCCTGATTCAACAGAGTTTACCCACATGGTGTTCAAGAGGAACAAACTCGCAAATAACCATTGTGGTACTGGGAGGTACAGAATGAGTGTCAAGAGTGGTCCTCTAACAAGCAAACCTCTTCATCACCTGTAGGGGCCTCTCAAATTCATAAAACACTTTAAAAGGAATTGTCTACAAAAACATCAGGAAGTAGAATGAGGTCAGAGGAAAAGCTGTGAGGAAAGTGAGCTCAGCGGGGATATTATTAACCAATCCAGACAACATGCTGGTGATACAATGTAAACACCATCTTCAGGTAAGAAATCCTTCCTCAAATGTCTTCAGTCAACACCTGAGCTCAATTCAGACTTTTCTGGAGGTCCAAGAGAATCATGGCATTCTTCTCAGGCTTTTTCCTGTTTGTCTGCTTCTGTCCTCCTGTGTTTTAACCTGAATTGAGTCACACAGTCTTAGAAGTCATAGTGGAAATTGCAGAACGCCAGAATGACACCATCATTGTTGCAGGGTACTGCCTTAATTTCCAAACCTCAAGAGGGTCCAACAGCAACTTTACCTAACCTCTACCTTTAAACAGGATCAGTTCTGATTCTAACACACAGGTTCCCAGGTTAAGCAAACTGGCATTAAGAGCAAAGCAAGGGAATGCTGAGAGGGTTTGAGTTGCTGCTAGGCTAAGGCAGGGGCTCCTTGCTGGTGCTGAGGCTGCCTGCAGCTGAAACTGATAGAAGGAGGTGTTTGTGCCAAGGAGAGAGTAGCTGAAGATGTAGGCTAGGAAAATAACCCACAGGAGGAAATCTGTGAGCAAGTTGAAGTTTAGGGGAAAGAGAACATAAAGCAACCAGCTTTAGCCCACATTCAGACTGCAAAGGTTTTACCTTCCCCTGAGCTTCAGTAGTGCTGAAGGAGTTAAGAGGCTGACACCATGTTTCCCCTATAGAAAAGAGTCGTAAGCTGCTTTAATTCCTGGCCCTCCAGTGTAATTTGTGACTCTAACCAAATGCCATACAGCCAGGTATTTGGAATCACCTGGAAGATGGTCTATCTCACCTGAAGGCTCAGGTTTTATCTCCCACATATGTTCCTGCTTCTCATAAGCCTTTGTCATGAGAGTAGTCTGTGGTCAGACACCCATTCGTCCACCTGGCCTAGCCTTGGAGAAGAGTTGGAAAGCACCTCATATTTTGTGTTGTTTCACATAGACAGGTTTAGACAGTCTCAAGTGTGAAAGCTTCACTGGCTCCAAGTCTTGCCCTGGCACAGGACAATCTAGAAGTGACACTAGAGGTCTCTAGTTGGAGACCTGTGTCTAGTGGGGTCC
>NW_010327454.1:5500-11937 GCF_000700745.2 Antrostomus carolinensis | reverse complement strand
AGACCCCTGTGGGACACCACTCATCACCAATAAGATATTCACAGCTTTTTACAAGACATTTATTCTACGGGTCCTTTCTACACCGGACCTGCAGAATAGCAGAAATACTTGAAATAAACTTTCAATAGCAATGTGTTAGAGCCAATGACCATTTTTAACAGGTCCATTTTTCACTATGCCTGTGTGTGCTGAGGCCACAGTAACCCGCTGAGGCCCAGCTGACAGTTTTGGATGGCGTTGCTCTTGGGGCTCTGAACGAGGCACCTTTTGCAGCTTTTCATCCTGTTTTATTCAATAAAAAGGCAGAAAAATTGACTGTAGTCCTGATGTTTTAAAGAAAACTCTGAAAGGCTGGGGGAAAAGCCTGAATCTCCTCTTTAGATGGGGTGAGATGTTGGAGTTTCCCAATTCTCGTGACATCTACTTGCTGACCCAGGCATGCATCTCAGCATCTTTAACACTTGGGCCATGTTTCCACTTTTTTTTTTTCCACTTTTTTTTTTTTTTTCCCTTTTCTCCCAATGCAAAGAAAGAGAGAACCTTTTGGTTGTTTGCCAAGCAAACGCTGAGCATCAGGCGCCATCATAGGTCTCTAGGAATCAGGATTTTATGCACTTAATTTATTATATTACTATTTTTTACTTCAGTGGTCCGAAGACGTTGTAAAAAGGAATCTACTGAAGGCAAATTTAATCTTAGGAAGTGCAGAGTTCACACAATTTTCTTTAGAAACATAGGTGAGTGCACAGTTAAAATGAGTGCAGCGTTGGAGAGGAGTGTTTCTCTCTGCCTCCCCATGCCAGCTCTGAGCACACAACAAAGCACATACTAACGTGCTTGTCATCCCCTTCGTGTCTATCTATTCTTTTACTACTTCAACATGGGTAGCTTTCTAATGCGAGAAAATACTTTGTAAGACTACCTAATCTGATGTATTCTCTAGGGAGTGTTTTCTTTTTTTGCATGGCCTGACTCCTCATATCAAGCAGTCAGTTCTCAAAGCCCATACTCCTTGTAGCAGCAGCAGTGACCTTGAATTCACCAAGATTTCCTGTGCTACAAGACTTCTGGTTTTTGCCCGTTTACCGTTAAGTACGTAGGGGTGTTTTGCCCCTGGGAGTTCATAAGTTCAGAACTTATATTACTGATATTTAGTAATCTTCTCAAGTCAGCCTGTGGGCTTTCTGCAAATTCGCCAATTTAGAACTTGAAATGGAATTGGATTAATTTTGCTTTTTAATGACTAAGCACACTATTATTTTAATAATGACAGTTCAGGCACTCAAGTAGTAATTACTCCTTCCAGTCTACAGGTGAGCATATCCAGCTCAGAATACATTACTAAACACACGTTCTGGCAGACTTTGGAGTAAGCAAACACAAATGACTTTTTTTTTTTTACCCTCACAGAATATTATTTTTTATTAAGGACCATTTTGTTGAAGTACAGCATTTAAATCTGAGAGGTAACCTTCTGTCTTTTGGCCTGGGCAGGGGGGGGGGAGGTTTATGAGGAAGGAAAAGAGGAGATCTTTCTTAATCTATTAAAAGACACCTTGATTTTGAGCCTTAAGAATAATGTTATCAGTCTCAGATGCTGCCTCTGAAGCAAACAGGCATGGGGGGGAGGTTTATGAGGAGGGAAAAGAGGAGATCTTTCCTTTTTTAATCTATTAAGAGACACCTTGATTTTGAGCCTTAAAAAGAATGTTACCAGTCTCAGATGCTGCCTCTGAAGCAAACGGGCGTGAAATGAAGCAATAGCCTCAGCTGAGGGAAGTGAGCATTGTTATTTGAAGGATGCAGGAACTTCATTTTCTATTCACCGCAAAACTGCTTGAGAGAGACCGTTCCTTCTGGACTCTGCACCATTTGTTGCCCCAGGTAGTGTGTAAGAGAAAACGTGGCTCTTACTGATCTATAAAATATAACCACCCTCACAGGTATCCCACAGCAGGGACACTTCTGTATGTGCTCCAGACCTCATATTGTCAGGAAAAACCTTCTGCTGGAAATAGGCTCAGGCAGGGAAAGGCGAGATGAGCCAGTGGAACCAGGAAACGACCGTCAGTTTTGGCACAGATACACTGAAGGGACAGATGATCCCATTGGTACCTTCAGTACTATTAATAACAACAAAGTTTTCCAAACAAAATTAGCTTAGAGTAGTAAAAAGAAAGGTCTTTGATCCTCACCAGTTCAGGCGGTATAATGCACAGATGGAGGTAAATGGTTGATGGGACAAATACACTCTTGGCTTTACAGAAGGTGTATTTGTGGCTGAGTAACTCAAAACCTGCATCACGTAAGATAAAAAATTCTCTAGAAAAACAAAAAGAAGTACTTAGAGGTCAGTTAAGTATTTGATACCGTGCTGTATAGGAAATTATTAATTAACTTATAAAGATGGAGCAGTTTTATAGTGCTTGTGAGGTTAGTGAGGCATGGGATCAGCGAGATCCACGCCGGGGGCTGCTGAAAAGGGAAGGTTTGTGCTGGAGGGAAGCTCGTAGTGAAGTCATGCAAGGATTGGTCTTGGTATTGTTTTTATTTAGTATTTTTATTAATGATTTGGAAGCACATTAAGGAAATCTGCTCATAACACAAAGCGGCACTGCTGATAGAGAGGAGGATTGGGATAAAGTACAAAGAGAACGGTGTTTCTGTACGAATGGGGAAGGAGAAGTGGGATAAGGAAGTACAAAGTAGAAGTCCAGGCTGGTACAGATTCCCAGTAATCGTCATTCCTGTGGGAGAAGCACTCAGTGGTTATAAGTGACAAAGGCAGATGGAGCAGTCTGGATATACAAGTCTGTCACAGCAAGATTATCACCTATCAAGATGCTGCAGCCATAGAAAGTAATAAATTTAATTATTTCATAAATCAGAATGATTCTAAGACCAGAGGTTGTAGAAATCATTAATACTGTTATACAAAGCCCTGGTAAGATACTAGTGAAACACCTATGATAGTAGTAATACATTTTCAGGAAAGATTAATTCAGACTAGTATATGTTTAGAGAATATTTACTCTCCAAGGGAGTAGAAAAATCTGATGTACATACAGAGGCTAGAAAAGATTGGCTTCTTTATTTTGGCAGACGAAAAGTAGAGAGGGGATTGGACTTCTGCCTAATTAATATAAACAGCAAATAGGAAAAAAAGCTCTAAAACAGGTAAGCTAAGAATGAGGTTATCAAAAGATTAAATGGCTATAAAACAGCTATAAGCAAATTGAGAGGTAATTATTAAATACAAAGTTGATTCAATTATGTGGAGAGAGCAGGACTGTTTAAAACACAATTTTAAATGTCTGCCCAGCAGTATTTAGACTATATTAGTAAAGCATTTCTTTTATTTTAACCTTACACTCAGCATTCTGTAAAAACATTTTTTGCAGATATTTACTTTAAAATATTTAAGTGTGTGTGTGTGTATATCTATGCATATATATATATATATATATATGATATTTTTAATATATAAGAAAAAACTGTTTTCTCTTGCCAGGCAGTATGACACTGTTCTTGGTGTTGCAGCAGCCTTCAATGGTCAAGAAGTGCAAGTACAGGGAAATGCTGTAGCCCCAGGTTGGATCATGCTTGCTCAGCATGTTGTGTACCTTGGCCAGCCACATTCCCAAAGCTGCAAGGGGATGAAGCACCATCAGTCACTCTGGAGGTGGAACAAGCAGAGTCTGGTAGACAGTTCCTAATCTTCCAAAAACCCCAAACACATGTGAACTTAAGTATTTTAGAAATTCATAACCTGGTCACGTTATGACAAGTTTTCACAGCAATGCAGTTCTTTGGGCTATCAGGTTTCCAGTCCAGGCTTCAACAAAGCAGCTTCCCAGCAGAGCTGCTTGTAAAATGTCGTGGTGCTGTTAATGCAGACAAGACATGTTCTTCCTCGGTCACAATAGCAAAATGGACTTAACTAAAACTTTTCAATGAAATAGCAGTCTTAGCGAGATGTGTGCTGTGGGTCTTTTCAGCCTAAGTAGTTTTAAATTTTGCAACCATGAAATTAAGAAAAACAGTACCTCACAGTAGGAAAAATTAATAAGTATTGGAATAACTTATTTTTACACAAATTAAGATTAATTTAATAAGCATTTGTATCACATTTTAGTATGGATTATTATTAATTTCATAACATGGTAAATATATGTAATTTTGTTTATACATTCGACAACGTACACTATATTTCAAACCTAAAGGTCTCCAATTTGACACATTCAATTGTTGAATCTTATTGCCAAATAAATAATAACCATATAGCAATCTCACAAACCAAAAACTTGCTCAAGGCCCATCGAAGATCAAACTGGAAAACCAAAAACCCACCCTGTTTTGAAATGGTCAAAGTCTTGCAACAGCCACCCCTGTCTGTCTGGGACTCCCAGTCTCTGGGGACTGGGGCTGCACCGGTAACTGGTGTGTGTCAGCCATTGGGGAATTAGCCCACTGAGAGCGGAAACAAGATCATGTGGTTTATGAATAATAAAATGGAGAAATGCAAATGAACTTTAATGAAAATGGTCAACAGAGATCAGAGAAACTTCCTTTCAGAAAAGGGTTTTAAGACATGTTTTAAGCATTTCTTTAAACATGTTATTTTTATTTTTTTTTTAATTGTGAATTGAGGCTTCTGTTACTTTTGAAGCTGTTTAGTTCAGATTTTAAACTATTCCATAAAGGAGAAAGTGATAAATTCAACGTGAATGTTAATTGCATCTAATAGCTCAACTAGAAGAACTGGTTGAGCTTCATTTGCTGATTTTTTTTTAAAAAATAATTCATTATATTGTTGTTTAGCATAACAGCACTTTATAGTTTCAGATAAGATCAGAGATACACTCCATTTTGTGTTATGTCAAAGACACACAGAAACACAATTCCCATGCTCCAACTGCAGAGCAAAGGGAATACTGCACATAAAATCCTGGCCCTGTTAACTCAATGGGAAAAGATAATCACTAGCCTTCATTTTAGGTTTCAAAACAGAACGGCACATTTTTATTTCTCCCAAAAAGAGGTTCAGATTTTGCTTTCTTTTTGATTGAGCTATATTTGATATATATTTTCAAGGGCTACAGAAATCATTAAATAGAATTATATTGAAAATTTAAAGCAAAGAAATCCGTAAGCTGTATGTGACTGTGAAGCACTTTCACGTGGCTCATGAAAGAGATGTAGATTTAAGTGCACATTGGCTAACTGATGTGTGCTTGCTATGGACTTGATAGAATTGTGTTAGAGTTCCTCCGAGTGGATGAGAGTCCGTCAGGCAGGGTTTCCTCTTTCCCAACAGCAGATGCCAATGAAAAACAAAGCACGAGAAACTGGGTAAGCCTAGGGTGGTATTTCTACAGAAATATCCCCCTAGATCTAGTGATCAGCAGTTTGCTTGTCCTACACGGAGAGCGGGGAGTGTCCCTGCTTGCATTTGTGTCCTAGAGTGAAATGTAAATATGGCTTACACCCACAAAAAAGGTGGAAGGTTCCTGGGTGGAGAATGAAGTAGAGAGTGAAGGTCATCGGGTGTGTGGTCCTTATCTGCACAGCAGCTTCCATGCTCCAGGTGCTCAAGCCTGAACTCGTTTGTGTGTCTGCACTTCCCCGGGAATCATGCGTGGGATGGGCCTACCAAAAATCCAAGTACATGTATGAAAGATGGAATCATAGAATCTCAGAATGGTTTGGGTTGGAAGGGACCTCAAAGCTCATCCAGTTCCAACCCCCCTGCCATCAGCAGGGACACCTTCCACTAGACCAGGTTGCTCAAAGCCTCATCCAGCCTGGCCGAGAACACTTCCAGGGAGGAGCAACCACAGCTTCTCTGGGCAACCTGGGCCACTGTCTCACCACCCTCACACCAAAGAATTTATTCCTAATATCTAATCTAAACCTCCCCTCTTCCAGTTTCAAGCCATTTCCCCTTATTCTGTCATTAACTGCCCTTATAACAAGTCCCCCCCAGCCTTCCTGGAGCCCCTTCAGGTACTGGGAGGCCAATGGTCCTCCAGACATTACCTTCTGGTGCACTTCCACAGAAGACCTTTAAGGATTCGAACAGTTTGGTTGTGCCCTTCTAAGCTACTATATCAATAGATACAAACATTGCACAAAAGCTGACAGATAAATTGGCACTACAGAGCACTAAACACTTACATTAGTAATTGACTGGCCTCTGATCAAAGCATGTTTGCTTGAGTGTTGGAGAAATGTTTATTCCTTTATAGAAGAGCTTATGCATACCACTTTCTCTTAAACATATGCAATTTAAAAACAAAATCATAGCGGTTGCCTTCAGCAGCTATACTGAAACCAGTTTTAATCATCTTAGTAATTCTGAGTAATAATACTTTATTCTACAAGTACCTTCACAGCTTCAGAAGAGTGAGCTATGCTGTATGTAGTACAAAAGTGGT
>NW_010327454.1:0-5469 GCF_000700745.2 Antrostomus carolinensis | reverse complement strand
GCAGTAAAACAAGTTACCAATCTGTATGTAAAATGGTTTCTATTGAGCTAGTGAAGGAACTGATGATTTGGTTAATTCTAACTAAGTGACTGCGTTGCCACAGCTTCATAGGTCCCAGGAGACCAAGCGTGAGACCTGCATTCCATTGTGATTTATTGCTCTACTTATTCTAGAATGGCAGAATGATTATTTACAGGAAAACCTTGCTAAAGACAATTTTTTTAAAAAATTATGTACTTTAGTGCTAGGAAAGCTAAGCTGACACCCAAGGTATGGGAAGCCCTGTGTCCAGAGAACAAGATTGTGCAGGAGGCTCTGGCAGGTTTGACTGCAACAAGACAAGCTCTCAGGACATTTTATTTCAACCCTTTGGCCTTTTCCTTGGAGGAGAGGTGGATTAGCTCCTTGCTGCCTTGCAAGGAGCTTGTTTGGATGCTCTGCAAGGCAGGGTATTCAGACCCTGAACCTTGCACTGCATACATGTAGGAGACCTTCAAGCTGGGACTTGTCAAATCAACACACCTGGATGGGTGGGACACAAAGCTGAGCTCTTGCCCCTCTAGGTAGGAAAGGTCAGACCAAGTTGCAAGTCATGCCTGAGAACAGGAAAGTGAAACAGGCCATATGGCTGCAAGAGTTGTGCATGAGGAAGGGAAAGGTAAGAAACAGCTAAGTTAACATGAGAAGAAATACAATTACTTTTTAAGTATTTAATAATTTAATGGGAACAGAAAAAAAAAAAAGAACTATATTAACTGATTATTTAGTTAAATTATACCAACCCATGTAATATTATCCAAATATTCCCACATGGATTTTTAAAACAAATTTATACTGGTGCTGATGTTCTCTTGGGTGTTGGATACAAAACCAAGCAGTTTTGTGTCACACAAAGCCTGATTCTGGACATGCTGCGGATGAGGGCTGGCATGGGAATAGAGGTCAGAATGGCTGCTCCTCAGCGGCTGTTTCATTGTGGTAGCTCTGTTTTAGTACTGACCATAAGACAAGAGTCATTGTGGCTCTTGTACCACTTCAGCTTGGATCAAGAGGGTATTTTTGAAGTACATCTTGCAATTGTTTCCATTTACATTGCTGATGTTCACATCATGGAGCCCATTTGCAGCACACACACTGGCTTCCTTTTGGATTACCCTGACCTGGAAGATGTGCTCCAGAAGCCCACCTAACACCCATCGGCTCCACGGGGCCAGACTAGTGCTAGCACTGAGTAAAGCCCCAGAAATTTATACAGGGACAATATCAAGTGGTTGGTGTCAACTGTTTTGCTCTGTCACTCAGCTGCTATTGGGCTGTATCACTCACTAATGCCCAGGAGCCCAGCCTTTGCCTGTCACAGCCTGGGTGTCCTACACGGCCCTCTGTAAACCAAGCAAGTTCCATCTTGAAGGAGAAGAGAGGGTTTTAGCCCAAGCTGTCCTGACTCCAAGCCTCTTCCAGACTCCCACTACACTACTGATTAGAAATCAACAGAGCCCCCAAAGTAATGAGGACATGGATCTACTGGAGCGAGTCCAGAGGAGGCCATGAGGATGATGCGAGGGCTGGAGCAGCTCTGCTGTGAGGACAGGCTGAGAGAGCTGGGGCTGTTCAGCCTGGAGAAGAGAATGATCTGGGGAGAGCTTCTAGTGGCCTCCCAGTACCTGAAGGGGCTCCAGGAAGGCTGAGAAGGGACTTTGGCCAAGGGCAGGGAGTGACAGAACAAGGGGTGATGGCTTGAAACTGGAGGAGAGTAGGTTTAGATGAGATATTAGGAAGAATTTATTTCCTGTGAGAGTGGTGAGACAGTGTCCCAAGTTGCCCAGAGAAGCTGTGGCTGCTCCTCCCTGGAAGTGTTGAAGGTCAGGTTGGATGAGGCTTTGAGCAACCTGTTCTAGTGGAAGGTGTCCCTGCTGCTGGGCAGGGGTTTGGAACTGGATGAGCTTTAACGTCTCTTCCAACCCAAACCATTCCATGATTCCATGAAACTCTCCACCACAGTTTCAGGAGCCTGCTTCCTTAGGGACAGATTTTGAAACTTAATGCAGAGCGTGCAGGAAATTAAGTCAATACCTCTGTTTTTTCCCATTTTTAAGTGAGTGAAAATAGAGGTCTGGAATGACTCTAAAGAAGACCACTAGTAACAGCCATGAGTCTGTGACCACCCAGTAGTGGAAAGGGGGAGTGTGAGTGTGGGGAGCCTGTTTTAAATCTGCAACTGATTGCATTGACTTTAGGACTTCCTTGCTTGGTGGTTTGGTTTGCGGGGTTGGTTTTTTGGGGGGGGGGGGTTTGTGTTTTTTTTTCCTATTTGCAATTTTTAATTCCAACCTTTATTTTTAGCTGGGTGTATTTTAAAGGTTTAAATGAACAAACTGATTTACTTTTTAATTGCAAGCAATATTGATCGTTAAAACTGCATCATGGTAATTAAAACTGCAGCATGGTAATTTTAAATAAGATCATTACATATCAAACACACTAAAATATATGACCATGTAAACACTGATGAGAGCTTGGGGTTCTGGATAAAGGTGTGAATTGTTTTTTATTCGAGGATTAGGGTGCTGAAAGTTTGGGGAGAATGTCAGGTTTCTGGGTGGGCTGTAGCAGATGGATGGCTTTTTATCTGCAGACTGTTGCATTTGGCCAATATGTTCAGTGCACTCACTCAGTTTTGTCCTTTTATAGAGGGTTCTCCTAGTTTATACCATATTTTTTGCTTTTTATTTCTCTCCAGGACTGTTTCCTCATTCATCCCTGGCACTACTGCTGTCTTTCTTAGCAAACAGAAATACCAACTGAAGCACAAACAAAAGCTGAAAAAACAGAGGCCTCAAATAGATAATTTCTCATCGATTATTCCATTATTAACTAGCTCAGATTTATCAAATTCCACATCCAAATAAGGTCAAACATGTAATTTTAATCTTCCTCAAGATACGCAGCCACCCATTTCCACAAGCCTTGGTTTCTGTCACAGAAACTTTAAAGTGACTTCCATTAATGATAGAAAAAAGAAATAATGTTGCTATATTCCGAGCTATCTACTCAACATGTCAAAGAGATCATTAGCGACTGACACCAATGATGTGCCACGGACAACAAGATGTCTCTTTTGTGCCTGTCCTTTACTGACATTCCTGTCGCATCCTATTCACCAGCCTGGTGCAGTGATCCTTGTGTGCTTTGGATCCAAAAATTTCCATGTTCTTGTTAGTGGGTTACGCATATCGCCAATTTGTTCTGTTTTTTACAGTCAATTTTGTTTGTATTTTAATCACTTGAATGAAAATGGTTATTTATAACAGAATAATTAGCATTGATATATATATATATATATATGTATAAAAATCTGTAACTGGATGAATATAATCTTTTTAGTAGGTTATAAGCCCTAAGTTCTGGAGGGAGACTCGCAAATTCACTCGATTTCCTTGATTTCACATTTAGGTCTCCACATGAGCTATAAATGTGTAAAACCACATGGAGGTAGTCCCTATTTACTACATAGCTGAAGAGGCACTTGGCTCTATTTTTTTCTTTCACCATATGGATGAAGTAACTCACAATTTGCTCGGATTCAGCTGTTTCAGCCGGATTTGGATTTGCAGAAGCAGGATTGGGAAATACACAAGATTCTCTTTCACTTCTGTGACAAGAGTTATATTTTTAATTAGCCCCTGTTTGGCTTCCAAGGGCAGCTTGTAAAACTTTAATTCTGTATCTCAAGCTTTAGCCCCACTTGATAAGGCCATTTTCTATGTGTATTTAGGAACTAGTTCTGAAAGCATTTTCTGGTTTTTAGATAAATAATTTCCTTGGGAAATTTTGCTGAAGAAAAGTAAGAGTTTTGGATTTTCTTTTCTCACAGTAAGACTTGATTTACATGAAGCTCACTGAAGATCTAGGGAGATCTTGGTGATCATGCTGTGATCATGAGTGTTGGTGAACATGCTGCTACACTGAGCTCTTAAGAGAACCAGCTGTTGGGAAGACCTTATACAATATGTGTATATTATTTTAAGTACTTGAAGGCCTAAAGTTTGTACAAGGAATAAAAAACTAGGTCAACTAATAATGGACAGGAAAAACCTGTAGATTAATGTACTACTCCCTGTTGCTTGGTTACACAATAGTATTATTAAAATCAAAGCAACTGGATTTACTAAAATCTGACAATTAAAAATAAAAAACCTGAAAAGGTCCATTTGAAATAAATATTAGCTGATTGAAAAAAATAGCATTTAAGGACATGCATTGACTAAAAATCATAACCAACATAAGAAACAGAGAAAAAGTACAGAACACAAAGCATCCTTATTCATTTGCAGCGATGCCTTGAGATTGTAAAATAACATCAGCTGAATGAAGGTGGCATTACACATGTTCAGGAAGGGAGAACACAGCATCCAAAGGGCTTGTGAAATGTTTTGAATTTGTAGTTTCACGTAATACGTGGGATATTATTTGGTGATGCCTTAAAAATTCAACTCTAATACAGCATCCTGTCAGGAGTGCTAGAGTGTCAGAGCCTGTGAGAGAATGTCCCTTTTATGTCACTGGCCCTTCAGCTTTCTGTTTAATATTTAAACTGTTTCTAATTGTGTTCCGCTAAAACTTTAATTTCAGTAAAAAAGGGGACAAAAAATGCAAATTTTTAATCTAGTCTGTTCCCACAGTTATTAAGTGGTAAACAAGGTAAAATTTTTCAATATTTCCCCAGATTTGCCCACATGTTGATTTCTTACCCTAAATATAATGTAGTGCAGTGTAATCCAGCACAGACATATTGTATAGTACATATATAGCCAAGAACTAATCAGAACACTCAACTTTGAACCTTCTGCAACAGACTGTAAGAAAATCAAATTAGGACCTTGTTTGTGGAGGAGGTGTGTGTGTATTTGAGGAACAAAGAATTTGTTCCTCAGATCTCATCTCAATCTCCCCTCTTCCAGTTTCAAGCCATCACCCCTTGTTCTGTCACTCCCTGCTCTTGTCAAAAGTCCCCCTCCAAAGAGACAAGGGGATTACAGGTAAAAAACTCAGGAGAAACTTATGGCTTGTGATTGTTATAGCTGTAGCTGGCCCCACAGCGTTAGTGGTTAGGGAAGAGGAGAGAAATGCCCTCTGCCCTCCCAGAGCTGTAATGGTTGCCAGAAATGCACCTTCTGCCATCTACAGAGCATCTTTTGCTGAGGAAGAGCTGCTGCTTGAAAGATTCCAGTTGGAGGAACAGCCATCCAGCTTATTGTGAGGCCAGAAAGTGAGGCTATGGAGAGGAGCTCAGCAGAAAAGGAGACTTCATTAGCACGGTCAAGACAACACTAGTCATCCAGCAAATTATTTAAGGCAGAAAAAGTGGCATCCTTTGCTTCCTGGAGTTTGTCTAGACTTCATGCTTCTGCCTAGCTTCTATCAGAGATCCCAGAATAGTTGACCTTGACAGGCTTGAGAGGTGGGCCT
>NW_010327453.1:0-1418 GCF_000700745.2 Antrostomus carolinensis | reverse complement strand
ATCCCCTCTGAGGGGTTGTGGCAGCCGTTGGGGCTCAGCGATGCCGTGGATCCCAGGACCCAGCTGATGGTGCTGGGGAGGGAATTACTCTCCATGACACGGCTGATCAATCATCTCCAAACCTGATCACCCATTTTGTTGTTGTTGTTGTGTTTGTTTTTTCTCTGCCATGTCTCTGCTCCCCCCACCACCCACCGATTCCTGTAGGACGGGGCTCTTCACCCCAGATTTGGCATTCGAGGCCATTGTGAAAAAGCAGGTGGTGAAGCTGAAAGAGCCTTGTCTGAAGTGTGTCGACCTCGTTATTCAGGAGTTAATCAATACAGTTAGACAGTGTACCAGTAAGGTATTGAACCGGCCGGAGGCAATCCAAGCCCCTTCCTACCAGTGGGATGGGGAAGCAGGAGCGATGCTCTAACCTGCCTGCCTTTGCCTGATGTCCCCTCCAAAAAAAAAAAAAAAGATAAAAATAAGAAAATCTGGGCATTCTCTAAGCAAATTGGATGTTTCTGAGCTTTGACTGGTGTCTCCTAATCTGGAGTCCTCCCTGTTGCTTCTGGCTGAGGGGATCTGCTGCTCCTTGAGTCAAAGACGCTGAGGAGGCATCACCCAGAACATCACCCAGTGCTTCGAGTGCTGGCAGATTCCCTGAGCCTCCCAGGAATCCCGACACACAGCTGGGATTTCTGAGGATGCTCAATGAGATGAGGAGCTTCTATCTCCATCCCCATCCTGGGGACATCACAGCTTTGGCAGCCAGGGGCTCTCCAGTGCCCCGGCTGCGGCGGCAGGTTAGAGGGCTGCTGCCGAGGTTCTCTTCCCGGCAGGTTGCTCTTGGATCCTGGTACCTCTCTTAGCACGTGTCTTCTCCAGCTCCAATTTAAACTGCTGCTTCGTTGCACTCTGGGAATCCCAAGAACGTGGAAACAAAAACAGGGGACAACAATTCCAGCCTGTGTGCCTATAAATCCCACAGTTCAACGCCTGCAATTAATAAGCTGCTTGATAACGAGCACATTTACATCTCAAAACATTCCCTCACCACCTCTCCAGTTGTCTTTTCTTCTCTGTGGAAATGTTAATTACCCCGAAGCTGTGTGAGTGCTCTGGATAAACGAGCCCTTTCCATATTTAATATCCAGCTTCTCAAAGTGATTCTGGAGTGGTTTTTTTTTAACCTGGTAGCACCAAAATACACACCTTTAAACTGAAAAAAAAATGGGCAGGAAAAACAATGCTTATGTTTTTCTCTCTTTCTACTGCTTATGTTATTTAAAAAAAAGAATAAAATGATTAAATTCAGCACCATACAGGTGAAAATGTGAAAATATCCATAATATTTGCTCCCCAGAGTGTCCCAGAGCTGCCCAGTTTAAATGCTGCCCTGGTGCTGTCAGCGATAAGGACCGGTTTGGGGG
>NW_010327452.1:0-20454 GCF_000700745.2 Antrostomus carolinensis | reverse complement strand
TATATATATTTTAATGGCAAGAAGCATTTTACCTTTCTAGATGGCAAATGGAAGGGATTCAGAATCAATGATTTCTGTATTGGCTGGGGATCAATATGTTCTGGGGGAACCAGGAAAGGGGAAGAAATGATACAGCCAACTCTCTTGCTAGCATTTACCATGGGTGGTAGAATTGTGTTGACTTTGACTACAACAGGGGATGGACATGATCACAAGTGAGGTACCTTTCACGTTTTTCCAGAAGATTAGGGAAAGTTTTGTGCTTCTTCAAGTCCCCTAAAAACTTTTTGTATAATATGCAATGTTACATGGGGTTTTACTCCCAGCATCTTTTGTTTCCATATGTACCACTGGGTTAACAAGAGAAACAAGCTGGCTAACACTATTTTGTGTTAGCCAGCTTTTTCTAATAACACTCAAGTGTTATTAGAACACTCAAGGCACCTCGTAGTTATGTGACACACTTCTCTCTGAGCTGTAGCTTGGATTCAAGTACATGAGTTAATTAAAGTAATAATTCTTCTGGGACATGTGGGACAGTGATCAGATGAGCTAGTCACCTTTGGTTGACAAGATGGAAGAATTAGATGGATTCCTGCACCTGTGAATGCTTGTGGCTTTTGCCTCAGCATTTGCTCTGTCTGTGTCTCTATCCACGTCCATCCCAATGACTGCAATGACTGCAGACCCTTTTGTTTAGCCCACTGAAAACTATTAATCACCTGCATCAGCACTGAATGTGAGGATTTGCTTTCCTAATGCATAGCAAGTATATACATTTTGAAGTACCAAAAAAGTCCTGTAAGTTCCAAAAAGGCTACTGGTTTCTTGATCACCTGCAGATGGGACTCCAAACGTGATCACTGGTTGTGAGAACTCTGCGCTCTGTTTTGGGAACCATTGCTGTTGTTATTAATTACCTTGAGTATTGGTAAACCTTTGCTAATAAGCCTTCGATTTGATGCCCTGTTCTACCAGATCTCATCATACATGTAACCAACAACTTTAGCTCCCATGTGACAGTGGCCAGGTCCTTCTTAAAGACAGTTATAAAGACTACATTAAGCCTATGGTTTGTCTATAGTAGAAGAAAACCCTCAATTGTCAAATATAGACAATAGTGCTATATTAATTTGTTGTGTGTATCAATGTATTGAATAAATGGAAATGAGCAGAATGGGCAATGCCAACTGGTCAGTGCAAACCTTGCCTACCTCCCACAGGGGGAAATGGAGAACATGTCTTGACAAGCATCCTCAAGTCCACAGACATAAGAAATCTTTGATCCACCGTTATGTGAGAAACATTAATTCTTTCCATGGTAGTGGCTTGCCCACTTCTACAACCTGAAGGTCTAGTTATGACTTATTGGAGACCACAAAAATACATGGAATGAACCCACTAAAATCTGCTTGGTTCTGAGAACATTATTCCTGCACAATAGTAACTGTTATAAGGAAATGTGATAGTTTAAGAGTGTTGTGTTCTGGAAGAAGGGTAGATTTGCTCTTCTGAGGAGGGAAGGAAGAAGGTAGATGGCAAAGAGTCTCCCTAAAAAGCATGGCATTCAAGAAGATAATTCCCCTGGGATTAAATGAAAACACACACTGTTTAAGTGACCTCCTGCAGAGGAAATTTGGAAATCTTTGCTTTAGGGCTTAAAAAGAACGCTTGGATTTGCTTACAGGTAATGAACAAAAGAGAAGAGAGTCCTGGTCACAGCAAATGGTGTTGTGTCTGTGCCTGAGGGAGGAGTGATTATCCTGACTACAAAGGAATGACTTTCCCTTGAAACAGAAGGTTGATAAGTTTTAAAAGATAGTTTTCGGGAAGTCAAGAGTAGGAAATAAGCTAACAGCTGTGATGGTGCTGAATGCAGGTTTAATTAATTTTTTTCTTCTGCAAGTTGTAGCCAAAGAGCCATCATAAAGAGCTGGGTCACAATTCCACCTTTTTGTGATGAACTTCCAAAGGGTAGTGAGCTGCTTTGAGGTGTCCAACGATATCTGGGTCAACTGAGCACATTTTTCAGGCTATCACAAGATAAAGTCTCGCAATTCTCTCTGCTCAGGCCTGTCCTGCCTCCAGATCAGATTGATGCACAACCCTTGTCCTTTTAGCATCTTTGCAGTAGGTAAGAAATGCCCAAATCACTAGTGTAGTCACACACAGCAAGCTATATGAACAGAGCTTTTCAGGTTACACAATTTCATATCCTCTCCTTTGAACCCTTTGACATTCACCCCTTTGTTGTAGCAACATTATGGGAGGAAAGGCACTTGCACATACAGTCTTTGGGGAAAATAAATGATCCCTGAAAAAGTTTGTAAAAATTTATTTTTTGGCAAGAGGAGATGCCCAGTGAGTCTCTGTGATCTGTTGAAGTAAGAGATGGAAGGGGAGGGAATTCTGCAAGGCATTCGACAGCAGCAAGTTTCTGTAGCCATTTTGTTGACATGAAGAAAACATTAAATATCACTACCTTTTGTTTCTTTTCACCAGTGTAAACTTCCACCAGAGTAGTTAGTTCAGAGGATAAATCAGTTTGTGATGCCAGAAGCAAGCCTGTTTGTATGAGATAGGCTTCTACCAGGGGCAGATAGAAGGACACAAAAGGTCGAGAAAGAAAGAGGAATGACAACATGAAATAGAGATTAATTTTTACCTCATACAACTCTCTATCAGTAGTACAAGAATTCTGACAGAAAAAGCCCTTTCTAAAGCTCAACAGGTAGGAAGGACTTTGTGATCCCTCAAGTCCACAGAGGGCCAGGAAAAATGAAGGACAGAGACCTGCAAGGTCCTTTACTTCTCCTCCACCTAACATTATTATTCCCAGACCATGGATAAGGGTCTTGCCCTGCTGTGTGAGCCAGACAAGCGTTTATTCCCCCTCACAGCCCCCCAAGCTGCCTGAACCACTGGAGACAACCATTTAAGCTGGGATGGGCCAGGGGATTCTGCTTGGTCCAGCTCCAGAAACTGCTTCAAGCCACCAAAGTCTCTACCTCTCGCTGAGCAAACAGCCTGTTTAAGATCTCTGAACGAAAGGCAGATGTGAGGGGTTTTATTGCTGTCCTTATGTTTTCTTTTGTTTCCTTCTCATTGTGGTTGTTGCTTTCCTGTGTGCTCCTCTAGAGTAGGAAAGAATAAAATTAAAGAAACAGAAGAAAGTCCTAGAAATCAGCAATATTCGCCACTGGTTTCCATCCTCTGTCTTATAATGTATTGGGAACGGAAGAATCCTAGAGAGCACACTTGCTGCTGCCAAGCAAATCTTTATTTTATAGCACAAAAGCAGCTTCCTGGACAAACATCCTATCCAACCATGCCTTTTTTCCCCTTAGTGAGCATCATGGTTATTATATGGAAAAATGAAAAGTAACTAATATTAAGACTTCAGTACCCTCAGATGCCCTCCAGTAAGTAATTTAGAATTAACTTGAGGTTTATAGTTATGGAAACAATTTATTAAATATAGAGTAGAAAATTTAATCTGGAAGTAAATGACTACAGGACACACAAAAGGCATTCGATACTTGAAGGGGAAGGTAGCTATAAAATACAATGCAGGCAAGAAAAGTAAGAACAGTGAAGTTCGTTCTGTCAACAAGAATGGAATCACCATTATTTTTGTAGTCTATATTTTTTCTAATTTCAGATTCATTTTCTGAATAGGATTGAACAGCCAGTTTTTACTGCCCTTCTCTGTTTCAGCTGGCAGAGCTTTTGCAGAGAGCTTCTCCAGGTCCCTGAATATGCCAGCTAGCACAGAGAGGAGTGAAGAGGCAGCAAGACCGCTGCTACTTAAATTAACTGAAACAATATTTTGGCTGTACAGGCTTCTGAATTCCCTCAGTAAGCCTTAAAAAGAGCCATCTGGTCAGAACATTACATCTCTGGTTAGATCCTGCTTTGGAAATTGAAACGAGGCTTGTGAGAGCTTGTTAATGGTTTTTAAAGAGGGAGTTGGGAGGTGAGTAGTTGCCTTGGAGGGCTGCTTGGTGCAGAGCAGGTTTTGGCAGGACAGTGGGCAGGTGGCTGCAGCAGTGGGTGTCTCCCCAGTCCATGCCTGCAAAAAAGCATTGCCTGCATTGGGAGCGTGCTGGTATGGCGTGACCCTTCCAAAAGCAAGGGCACTCACTCTGTCTCACCGAGACCCCGCATGCACCTCCTTGAGGCGACAAGGACAGAGAGGTTGTGCCTTGCTGAGGAGGAACCCAGAGGGTGCCATCCCATGCCCTCTGCAGAGCCCACGTCCCCTGGGACGGCAGCCATCTCCTCCAGGAGCTACCTGCGGGTGGAATGGCTATGGAGGGGCACAGCCTCTGTCCTTCTGCTCCCGGCCCTGCAGAAACCTCTCCCTGTGGGAAATGTCAAAGTGCCATCCGAGTCCCTCTCCCCCCATGTTTTGGACACAGGTCTTTAATGAGTGTAGGAAAACAGATTAAGAGCCACCGAATGCCTGCTGGGGAGTGGGGGGGGAAAAGGGGGGCGAGTTGGCAAGAAAATGTTTTGTATGAGTTTCTGCCCTGCTTAGGAGCTTTTGCAGCCCCATGTAGTAAAATCTGTCTCCTTCTCTCCCCACCTGGCATAACTCCCTCAGGACTGATTGTGCCAGTGTAGGAACTGGTATAGCACAAGCAATTAGCTAATACAGCCCCTTCTGCTCTATTGTAAAGGTTCGAAATTTGCCCCCAGATGGATCTTTCTAAGCGAAAAGCCTTCAACTGTGACACAAAAGGCATTTCTAAAATCTTTTTCAAATAACAAAATCATACAGGGAAACTTTAAGTACTAGTATGAGCTCTCTCGATGTCTATTTACTCACAAATTTCCACATTAAAATTTCACTTGGCCACTTTTTGAAAAGATAAATAACATAACAGTGGCCAATGCTTAAATCCCACCAGCACTCTCCATGTTTGCATAGAGATGCACCTGAGCCTGTACTTCTGAAGGCCGAAGCTCATAAAAGGTGGCAATTTATCACAAATCCCCGAATCCCCCACTCTGCAGCAGCACGAAGAATATACATTGTCTAATTAACATAAACGACAGCGAATGCCCTGCGTCCTTGGAGCGCGGGCTGACAGCGCTGCAGCCCAGCGTGCGCAGAGGTACCCTGTGCTGCTGGCATCGCCCCGGGATGGGATCCAGCCTGGTTGGTGGCACCTCCAAGCTCTGCCTGCAGTCTGTCCTGGGTGAGAGGAGCGGGGAGCCGGGCTGCTCCCTCACCCCCAGCTCTGTGTGAATGTAATGCCCTATAAAGTGCGATATAATCCCTGCGGGTTGATGGGGTCCCACACTGCCCCATGGCAGAGGGATGCTCCAGTGCATCCCTCCCAGGAGGCAGCCCAGAGGAGCCTGCCACCCCTGGGGCATGGTCCTGCTCTCTCAGCACCTACGGGCTGGATTGGGATGGGATGGATCCCTCGTGGCTGGGCCATACACAGACACCTCTCCCGGGGGCCACGGCACTGCTGGGAGAAGGAGGGCAGCGGGGGGAGACCTCCCTGGGTGGTGGTGGGAGCTGGATCTGGCCCAAGCGCGAGGGCGCATCGTCTCCAAGATACAGTGGCGTGGGGTAGCTTTTCCTAAACAAAGAGCATTATAAGGGAGCCACTGCTGGAAATTTCCATTCCTTTGTTGGGTAGATGCTGTGTAAATAAATGCATTCCTAAGATTTTTCATAATCCTGGAAAGGTCTGTAAAAGAAACTGTATAGTTTGTCCAATCACTGCAGTTCATATACATTATTCCTCAGCTGCTGGGAACATGATATACAATGGTACTGAATATAATGCAAGAAACATATGCTAAAGGTCTTCTTAGAAGCAAGCACCCTGTGCATTTGTATGCTGCATGTACAGATATTTCTTCTGTTTTGCCCCATGGGATCTAAAATATTCAACCCATATTACAGCTTGGGTTTGTGAATTACGAACCTTAACTCTAAATAATCCTTACCTGACAGGTGACTATGGTGGCAGCATTTAGCTATTCCCCGGTGTAATGTGCGGGTGCTTTAAAAGCATTTATAAATTAGGACATAAGAGAAATGTGTAAGCAACCTCTTACTTTACTCTTCTGCTTTTCTTTCTGGCTGAATTTTATTTAAATACCAGACGATTCAATAAGATCCTGCTATGACAATGATATCGTGCCTGATGTATTTACAAGTCAAATGGCTCAAAACTGCATTTTCAATGTTTTATTTTCTTGCCATATATAAACACTAACTACATATAGAAGAGATTATATTCCTGTATCTAATGCATTGGTAATGTAAACACAGGAGTTACTTACATAGTAAAAACTATTGTACCTTCATTGATAGAAGTCAGATCTTTTTCTTGAAATAAGATAGTAACTTCTCCCACTAAATCTGCTCCCTTGGACTCAGTTAATCTGTATTTATTAGATCACTTCCCTGTTTAATGCAGTACAAATACTTCAGAAATTTAGAATAGAAGCTGTCCTTTAGACTACCAGAACAATGTTTATTACCCTTCTTTTTATTTTTTGAACACACTCTGTCATTTATCTTGTAAATGACAGACTTTCCCAATAGCTACACCTGCTTTCTTTAAGATGAATTTTTAAATTTTGAAAAGTATATCCTCTAGTTATGCAATTCTACTGGAAAAATATTGAAATGATGTGGACATAATACTTTTCTTTTCAAGCACTTTTCCTTTTTAGATCTTAAAGTTCTAGACAAAAGAGAGCACTGAAAAACAGTTGTACAAAAATCAAAATGCACTTTTTCAACGTTTGTATTCTCATTGTCCAAAATATGTTACCATTTATTTCCTAGATATGCTATTTTTCAGTCACATTAGAAATGTAAAAAGACAAAACCCCACAGCATAAAACAACCTAGAAGCCAAACCAAAACAACCCCTCAAACAGGACTGTCTCTGTTAGAGAACAAAACCCAAATGTTTTTGGCTAGCTGGTTATCTCTCTATGTCCTTGTTTGGACACTGCCACGGCATTGCCAATTCCGCAGTGCTCATCCGAGATCCTAATTTTTCCTGACCTCGGTACTCACATTTGGGGGCTACTACGTCAAAGCCCTTCAGTCTCCAGGATGAAGTAGCCTGGTTCAGCCTTCTCTCAAAGAAAGATAATAATCTTTCAGCAATTGCTAGCTCTTGAACTGGAATAGATTATAAAAGCTTATTACTGTATTTTAATATAAAATGTCATTGAGTTAGACCATCAAACTTTAAACCCAATTAATAACAAAATATGATCCCAAAGACTGCAGACCAGTAACTTATCTACCACACAAACAGCCGCACAAATCCCTCACATTTATTTTTTCCAGGCTTTCAACTTTGATTAATAACATGGCAAAACCATGCAAGTCTCAACCACAGTAACCACAGCTATATTTTTAGTCGTACTGACATGAACACTTTAATATAATAAAAGGAAAAGGAAAACAGAAGAGGTGTTTCATTAGGACACGAGGATTACTAAAACCGCTGTGTGGAGTATTTGTCAGGAGGCGGTAAGGGAAGAGTTATTACTTACATTTTAGCATGTCGCTAGGATGCAGAGCAAGAGGCTCCCTCAGTGAGATATGTTTGCTTTGGAAAAAAAATTAAGTAATCAGACCATCCAAGCTCTTCTTACTGACCCATTTATAATACCAAATTGCAAACTCAGTTTAAGAAGTTTGCAGCACTCCATGAAAAACTATTTTTCCGATTTTGTTACGAAGCCCGGCAATATGGCAGTGATACAAGATCCAGAAGTTCACGTATTAGCCTGACAGTCCTTTTTTATTGATAGATGGCTACATGCAAAAATATATGAAGCATGCGACCTGGTTGGTTAAAAAAATAGCCCAAACCACAAACCCCCAGCAAATCTGTTCTTGCAGCTGGTTATAGAGGCTTATAACCTATTTTAAAAGCATTTATTTAAAAAAAAAAAAAATCCCCCAAACCTAAACGAAACCTCCCTGAATGGCTGATACAAGTAAGAAAGCAGCATTATATCACTAAAATAACAGCTTCAAAACAAATCCAAAGACTAATGCTTGCCTAATACAGAATTCTTCAATATTAAACATGTGTGGCTTCAGGATTGTGTGATACTGGGACTAGAGTTAAATTGAGTCCAGTCTCCTCATTGATTGTTTACATGAGAAGGATATTCCGTAGATGAGTTTCTGACACTAAATTCAGCTGAATGAATGGTATTATACACATCACAAACATAAACTATATTTGTCTGAGTATGTTGTTTGACTTTTTTCTTTCTGCATCTACCTGCCTACACATTTGCACTAGCATCATGTTTATACCAATGCCTTTTGTAAGACAGCCAAGCTTTGTAAATCAGAATAATGGGCAAAAGCAGTCATACATTTTCTATCTCTAAATTGTTTGCACGAAGATGGATATATTTAAAAATCAAGGGAACAGAACAAAGAGATACAGGCATACAGCATCCTAATAGTGACCCTGAAATAACTGCTCAGGACAGCACCCAGATATCATAGTCATGGACGTATTGGAAACACCCAGGTAACACAGAGGGGATGCAATAGCCCAGCAAAGAGAAGGGCAGAGCAATAGCAAATACCTTATCAGACTTTTACCCTGAGAGAAAAGCATCATTTCTGCTTTGACCTTTTTAACATTTCTAATGCACATCTGTGGTATCTGAAAGGCAGGGGAATAGGGAAGGCACACACTCCAATCCATTCCTACCCATCAGAAAGCAAAGAAATGTACAGAAAACCTTTACGTGGTACTGGAGAAAGTGAGACCCTATGCACAGTCTTATATATGAACTTCACTACTGAAGAGATTTGTCTCCCACTTGAATGCCACACAAGCACAAGTGAACCGTTCCTGCTCATCTGCACTCCCCGTTCTGACATCGGGACGTTGCTTTTTAACTAGCTCAGGCTTGGCTGCAACTAAGAGAAACATATTTAGCTGCAACTTTTTTTTCTTTCAAAAAGAGGCAAACTGGATTATAGCAAATAACCTTTAAGATAATTAACTGACAATGCCGCAACTAGCATAAAATCTTCCTTCAGGCGACCCCTAATTTAAGTATTACTGGCACAAAGTGGAGACAGATTGTGCATCACCACCGCAATATTTACATAGCAGAAACCCACAGAGCAGGAAACGTGAGACTCAATGATGCACTAAATTAGGAACAATCATATTCTAGTGTTAATTTGCTTTCTCCTCTATCCAAATTCCAGGTCCAGCAATTGGTACAAATGCACATAAAACATTCCCATTTTTAATGATTAAGAACCACAATCTGCAAGCCATTCTGCTCAAAAGTAAATTCACTTGCTACTAGGGATGCTTGCAGGATCAAACCCCCAGAAGTGAAACAGTTTTACCAACGTAGAGATTTTTTTTTTAAAAACCAAGACATCCTGATCTGTTTATTTCTTTCCATAAATGATGTCTGTACAAGCAGCCTGAGTTGTCTTCCAGGCTACCTGCTTTTAGATTGCAAATATTTCCGTTTCCCTGTGATGGCAGAACCGTGATTCTGCGGCATAATGGAGAAGCAGTTTTAATTCACTGATGCTGTCAGTATATGCAGGTACGCAAAAGGCTGTGTAATCAAAGAATTAAAGTTAAAAAAATGTGAAGAAAAAGATAGTTGGTCCATTTGTAAATATATTGGGAAGTGACACATTTATAATAAATATACACTCTATAGCCTATCCAGTCACAGATTTCACAAGCACTACTCTCAGTTACAGCACACTTCAGAAGATAAATGCAAAGAGCTATCACCAATCTTTCTAAATCTTATATATTATTCAAATTTGGTTTCCACTATGGCATATTAACAAAATATTTACCTTGCCTAATCGCTGATGTTCTTCAAAAGCAGAAATCAGTTCTTGTGCCCACTTTATTTTTTCAGGGTTCGGAGAGAACTGTTCCTGGACAACAGCAATTTGGTTGGGGTGAATCACCTGCTTACCTACAAAGAAGATTAATAACACCAGAACCATGCATCGACAAACAGATGTTCAAGCAAAATGTTCCAACCACTTGAGGCTCTCATATGCCTTGCAGACTTTCTTGCTCTTTAATTCTTTTACCTGGTTTCTTTTATTTTTTAAACTGGACAACAGGAAGATAGCCTTTTGCCAGATTTTTTAAAGAAAAAAATATCTTAAGCTATGCTTGCATTTAATATAATTTGAAAGAACCCACGATTTTTTCTCCTCCTTCCCCATTTCAATCCATACATCTTCTTTCAGTTGTTTCAGGTGCAATTGTTTGTCCGGGGCAGTCAATAACATTTCAGGTATAATGCATAGCTGAATTTAACTATATAAATAACAGCTCCAGCCACATATAAATAAGTTATATGAAAATATGTTCAGAAAATAAGGTCTGAAGAAGGTGGCAAGAGATTTGTAGGACTGCAAAGTTGCCAGTCACATAAGGATCATGCCCTAAATTCTCCGTATTGACTTAGCATCATAAAATCCTTACTGTTATTTAAACTGCTGTTGTTGTGGTAGTCAGCAGTTGCAGGTAGGTTGCAATATTTATTTAGTCACCAGTATATTAGACAACTGCCAGCAGTGCCCTGAAGTTTTATGAAGCACTTTTTTTTTAATCGTTTCTTGTATAAATATACGTTAAGAAAATAAAAATAGACGTTGCCTTTTTTACTAGAGATTTTCAAACGTGAATAGACAGCCACATAATCTGTTTTAATCTGTTATTGTATTTAGCTGCCTTAAAACAAATACATATCTAATTTGTTTGACAGTTTTAAAAGTGTAACATTTGACATTATTAGTTGATTTCTAAGGGAATTTCACAGATCGGCGTGATTTCTGCACTTTGCTTTCAAAGTGTTTGAATAAAGAGAGGCGACCGTAATTCCCATTTTCCCGCAGAATAAACGACTCTCCTCCGTGCCAGATAACAAAACTAGTCAGAGGGATGAGCCTGATCCTGCAAACCCACCATCAAGTGAGCAGCCTCCTGCCCACGGAGGGTCCCACAGCCCCGCCGTCCCCCCGCACGCTGCCGCCTCTCGCGGGAGCGAGGTTTTTGCACGCAAGGAAAAGTTTGAAGCCTCAGGACCTCAGGAGGTTTCCTGTGCACAACGGGCTCTGCTCCCATGTTCTTACTGACGTGAAGCCAGCCGTACATTAGAAATCAGCCCACCACTCGCTATGAGAAGGTTGTGCATTATATTTAAGTGACCGCAGAGATACACCTATTTTAAATGAAATTACCACTGCAAAAAAAACCCTGGGATTACTTTTGTCAAACTGCAGTGGGTCTGAGTGGTAAACTCGAGTACAAATAGAATCTGGGGACGCAGCAGAACAAACTGCTTAATTTAATAAACAAATAAATAGTAATTTTTTAGTGTTGCTACTTTTCTTTGCTAAAAAGCCATAAGCAGCTCAATTTTATTTTAGTTCATATTAAACAATCTTTCGTTTATGATCTTACAGGCATCCAAATATTCGGTTTGAAATTTCAATGTCATAACTATTGTAAAAACAGTTTACAAATAGGTAAAAGCTTAAAACTCAGTAAGAACTATATTTTTTGAATGAAATTACATGGAGACAAATTTTCTTAACTAACATGTTTTACATTAGGTCTAATCAAAGGGTTTTTAGTCAATTTAATCAAATGTCGCCATTAAAAAGATTATGATGTTCCTTGTTTGTGCTACAACAAATTCTCCCTAGCTAAACTACCGTTTCTAAAACTGAAGGGTGTGCAAATAATTCCTGCAAAATCCTAAGGAGCTCAGCTTTCTGGGGAAAATGTAGAATATATTTTAAATTATATTTAAAGTCTATCTATAATTATAACAAAAATAAAAATATTTATATATGATTTTTTTAAAGTGTAACACATTTCTCTAAAAAGATTTGCTTTTGATAAAGATATTTGTAGCAACAAGCTATACTTTTTATCATTAAAACACTACGGAACAATTTACAGATAATATAATCTAACTTTTGATTTATAGCACTCAGCTGATTTTTGTCACAGATTATGTATCCAAATAACTGTATAATAGACGTAATGCCATGCAGGAATGAAGGAAATATTTTAAACGGAATTGTTGTTATTGACAAGTTACTGAGAGAGTGCAAAATTGGAAGACATTAAAATTTATGACCATGAAATCCTTTTTACAGTACTACTTGATATATCGTGCTTTAAATCAATACCTGTCAAGTCTTTTAGGTAACTGTATGATGCTGTCATTTTAGTCTTTGACAAAAGACTGCAAAAAGAGAGGAAACCTAGTGTTTCTTATTTATATCTGGCTTCTCAGCATGTAGCACAGGACTTTCTATAATGACTAAGTCAGCTGTTAAAGCTTATGGCAAGGTTTACTTAATTTTTTACATAAACATTCCTAAAACTGATGACCATTTATATAGGCAACACGCTGACTTTAAGTCCACAGGTTCTGGTATTGTAAAACACCTTGCCGGGTGTGTATGTGTGTGTGTGTGTGTGTGCATGTACGGTCTCTCCCATAAAAAATAGATATATTTAAAAAATATAAAAATATACATAGAAAAGATCCATTAATTTGTTTTAAATTACATTTGAAAACATTTGATTTTATGTAAACACATTCACTGATGGAAAAACAGGCTGCTTATAAGATAACTGGAAAAGAAAACTTGGCTAAAATAAGCAGTGAGGGTCACAATATTAACTAAAGAGCTGGCAAATTCTTCGTTATATTATTTCACTTGTTCAATCTTGAGTGAACACATTCGATACATTAAGGCAAATTCTACTGGTCTAAATCTGAATATTGGGATATCTAAGGACAACTTTGCTGAATATTCTGGCTCTGCATCAGTTTTGAGGGTGGTGAATATGGCCCTGTGCATGCAAATACGTGTGCGCTTCACCAGCCAGGAGAGCAATTTGGAAGCCTCAGCTTGTTTTAGTCCTGTTAACTTCAATGGTTTGACTCTTTTTGAAAAAGTAGCAGGACGTGATCTTAAATATTTAAAAATATCAAGAATTGCATAGTTTGAATTTGTTATTAAGGTGACATTTCAGTATTCTACTGTCACGTTACCAGAGGACTGGCAGTGGCAAATACAATCTGCAGATTTCTGCTTTATACAAGGTCATGGATTAAGCTAAGACATGTTTGTAATTTTCTGTGATGAATATTAAATTGGAAATGTTAAAATATTTCATTTCTATAGTTTTGGAACAAAATGTTTTTGCTTTTAGTTTTGAAATGATGTTTTATTTTAATGAAAACAAACAAGAAAGATTATAAAAAACAGTAAATAAACTTTAAGCAAAAGAAACAAAAGAAAAAGTTAAAAATTTTGGATCAACCTCAAATTTTTTTTTCTTTTTTACCAAAAATATGAAAAAGGCTGTTTCATCTTAACTTAAACATATTTTTAAAAAAATATTTTTTTTTGGACACCAAATCAGAAAAGTCAGTATTGCCCCATCTCTAATTATGGTTGGACTGACTGTCAGGCTGTTTGCTGGATTTTGGAAATGTGTGATGATAGCTCTGGAAAGGCAGGAGGCAAAGAGCAGGAGCTATAAGTTCACCTTAGTGAAGTCTCTACCTTTTACAGATCTTTACTCCTCATACGGAAAAGCAAGACAACTCTATGGCTGACTTCACTTTATGTCCTGAATTGGCACATATAATCTTTTATTTGTCTCCTATCTGGACCCTATCGTGATGTCAGACAACTTCCACCATAAAGTCAGTGGAGTCCAAACCACCATGAATGTTGTTTATGCTGAGCATTTCTAAATTTCCTAAATTGGCAGCCTGAGATAAGCATTTAAATATACATTAAGTGTTCAAAAAGAGTGCTCTCAAAGGTGCTGAGCATCTGCAACTCCATCTCCTGTCAACAGGAGGTTCAGATGCTTAAGTTTTTGAAAAATCAAGCCTTTCCTTAAGCTAGGAAATATTAGGTAGCCATCAGCAGGTGCTACCATTCAGGAGCTCTATTATTTTCCCAACTTCAATCACAGACGAATGAAGGGTGGAAGTCCACATGGACGTGGATAATGTAGCCGTGAGGAGCTAACCGTTTTGCCTCCAAAACAAGATCTGGTTTTGCAAATGTAGAAGCTCAGCAGACAGTGAGGCAGGGTTTGTGCTGAAGAGCATTGATGGTTATTCTTTCACTGGCACGTCGCCATCACTTCAAAGGACGCTTGTTTTATTAGATTATTTTGCTTGGTGCTTTAAGATATCATATGCTGCTAACTGTAAAAATACAGTTTGCTAGATGACGTCACCAGGACCCATGCCTTTGGTAATAAAACCCCAAGAGATGTACTGTTATCGTACGTACATCCTGAATGACGGTCAGAGACAAATAAATGCAAAATGTTCATTCTATAAGCTAGAAAGCTCTAATGCATGAGTCAAACGGCTGATTTCTATTGCAAAAACCCAATCTTTGGTGGCCGCACTGTCCCACCAGGGTGTCCGAGTGACCTGGCACACCGAGCACAGGTAACAGGCTGCTTTACGGGACTCTGGAGCAAGGAACCTGCTGCTCTTGCTGTCTGCCAGCACCCGTAGATGTCACCAGCACTTACTGGGAGTGAAGCCAGGAGATGAAAAACAAATCAAAGAAAATAATCAGAAAATAACTTCTCCCTAGCAATTAGCATATGATATTTTCTTCTCAACACCTTCACCTAAAAAGTATTTTTTTAACAACTGCTGTTTAAAAAAAATAGGAGGAAGGGATCAAAATATTTAAAAAGCAATTGTAGAGTGGCCATCACACAGTACAGTATCGCCTTTCCTGTGCTCTGTGAAGGGAGGAATCACTGCACAGCCTTTACCCCAATTTCTCTTCAAAAACAGTCACACGCTTCATGGGTTGTAGTTTTAAAAAGCAGCCTGTGACTTTTTGGGCAAAATTTCTGGCCATAATTACTAAGGTGCTAATAAGAGCTTGGTATTACTGAGTTTTTCAATAAATGACCTAAAATAAAAACCAAGTCATTTGTCTAAGGACAATAAATGTAGCAATATATTTAAATCAAAGAAGATATGCATTATGTTGAGACATTGGCAGAAAGTCATACCAGTGAATCCCATTGAGGCACCTTCCCTTGATTGCCTGCGGAGACCATCTTCATCTCGGAAATCGATGTAAACAAGGTCTATTGCTTGAAGGCCAAATGCCTTTGCTGTGACTATTATTTTTTGCCTGGCATATAGAATATCGTGAGTTTCCTTACTGCTTGTTGCACCTGCAAAAATAATGGAAACAAAGAAAAGCTGACAGGAGTGGTTTAAACCTTTCTATTTTAAATATTTCCTGTGTAAAAAAAAAAAAAAAAAAAAAAAAAAAAAGTTTGAGATTTCATTTAACCAATTTAGAAAACAAAAGAGGGGTGCACAGCTATATTGTAAGAAATAATACTCTTAAGAGGAAAAAAAGCTGCTTTAGGAAAAAAAAAAAAATCTCTTTAAACACCAGTTTATAAAGTTCAGATTTTGATTCAGTTCAAATGAGAAGTTGTAAGTCTGAAGTAAGTAGAAGTTTTGTCTGTTAAGGACTGCGGAGTTGGGATTAACCTGAAATAATTGTTTGATTATATTATTTACTGTACGTACAGTGAGAGAAGCTTTATACACATTGAGATACTTGGTACAGCTAAATGGTTAAAAAATTCACACTGAGAACAGAATTGCACTTTCCTTGGTTGTGATTCTTGTCACAACTGATGTCCTAAGCTGAATGTTTAAGCTTTAGTATTTGCATGAAAAATCATGGTAGATTACTTCTGAGAAGAAGCAAAAGTATTTACAAGGCTTCATGTGCTACAGTGCACCAGCTAAGCAATATGCTCATATGAAGGCTAGTGAGAAAAAATAATAACAATAATATGTTCCCTTCCCTTAGGGTCACTATTTGGACACAGATTTCCAATTTGTAAGGAATATTTTAATAAAGCAATGCTAATTTTTACATTAACGTACTTCTTTTTAATTTAAATGTTGATAGCTCTGAACTATTATCTTTAAACTGAATCAGATTAATAAGGAGTTCAGCAGTCTCTCATAAGAGATATTTTGAACTGCTTTTTATTTTTGAGGAAGACTAATAGTGCTGTATTGACATGGGACATATTTAAAGTAAATTTATGAAAACAAAATGTAGCAGGAGAGCATTTGTGCGTGATGTCAGAAGCCTGACAAATAACTGTCTATAAAACTGTGATGAAACAGACACCGGAATTTTAGGACATTAAATGTACTTCTTAAAAGCATGTGCGTGTTTCTTATGGATATAATATTTTTAAACAATTTCAGTGACTTAATAGGTTTCGGCTTTTCATTAACTTTTGGTACTGCATGGCAAGAAGCACAAGGAAGTATCAGTGCCCTGCAACACACAGGGACCACCTTTTGATTTCCCAGTGATACATTCTGCATTGAAAAAAAATGAGAAAAGCGAAAACATAAAATGTGGAATCAAGTACTGTCATTACACTAATTATTGCTGTTGGAAAAGCAATGTTTTGCTTTTTTGCAATAAATTACATTGGGCTTCTCCAATGCAAATGACGTACGTTAACATTTATAGCAAACAGACAGGTAATAACCTATGCTGGCACGGAAATCCTCTCCTCCGAAGACGACTGCGTCCAAATGAAAGCCAACCTGGGATCCTGTTCTCAGTGCTTCTTCACAGACAGCCTTCAAATGAGAACAGAGTATTAATTTCTACAGAAACACAGGACGCAGAGAGAGACTAAGAGGATATTACAGCAGCTCCGTGTTACCAAAAATCCTTCAGCTAAAATTGTTCCTATTGAGCAAAGCCATTGTAGATGCTCTACTTTGCACAGTGCTCTAAAATGACTCAGCAAAAGAGAAAACATTTTCTTTCCCCAGGCACCTATATGCCTAGACTGTGTAAATACAGGACATCGTAGCTGATTCCCTACCTTTTGGTCGACATAATGCCCTGGGTATTATTGTGATTGGTACTTCAGATATTTATATAACAATATGAAACAAAACATCTGACAAATGCTGCTTAAAAGCCAATAAAAATTATTAAATTTGATTAGTTTGACATGTAATATATCTGCATAAGAAGCAGAAATAAAGATTATAATATCTCTTATTAAATAAATAATATGAATGGTTTAAAACAGTTGTAGATTAGGGATTCTTTATAGGATTGTCAATTTAAAGTCTTTGGCTACATGTAACTAAAAAGTAGCTAAGGAGGTTAAAAATGCAACAAGTGCTGCAGAAAAGTATTAAAATAAAAGCAAGCAAAATTTTGCTGCTGTAGCTATTCTATAAAGAAGTGCATTTACAAAATATTACTCTTTTATATAAAAATTTGGATAATATATTTTTTAAGGCTAAGGTACGTGGACAGAGACAGCTATAATTACAAGCTCTACTAATGCGTGTTCTTCTATGGCAGCTGGTGGGATAAGAAATTATTCTTCGACAAAGTGCTTTAAAAGGCAACTCTCCTGCCAACATCAGGAACTGCAATATTAAAAATTCCACTATAAAATACTGTTGGTGAAGAAAAACCTCAGCCAGTTGAAAATATGATTTAATACTGTGTATGCACACTGGAGAGGAGTGTGTCTGGTTACTGCTTTATTATGTTCCCAGATAGGTTAGCGTGTGTTGTAAGATAAATGGGTGTATCAAACGAGCAGGCTGCCTGTGAGGCCTGCCGGTGCTTCTGGAGGTACTTCTGATGTGTGTGTCCTCAGCTGGTCCGAAACTTTTCCCTCAGAGCTTGGGAGGGGAATGCTGAATTCCTGGTGCATGCACGAGATCTTCCGTTTCATTACCACGCTGCTTCGCCTTTCTGAAAAACCTGGACTTGATAGTAAAGGCTGGGGAGTAATCTATATTAACATGCAATTTAAAAATAAAATTTGATCCAAAATTACCCTAAAAAGGAGGACATTCTTCAGATTTTTCTTATTTTCAAGGTTAATTATACGTATAATCTTAGCATTAAACACCCCATCATACACACAGAAAAAAGATAACATGAAATTTGGTTGCAATGTTATCAGTAGAAATCATTATAAAGATACCAGTTTAGCAATAGTGAAATGATGATAATTCTTTTTTTTTTTTTTTAATAAATTGTTATACAGAGGTTGAGTTTGATAGCTACTAAATAGCCAAGTGTATTGCACCACTGAGTATTCCAAATCTTTGGAGAAGCCCATTTCCACTCCAAGTATGTTAAAAATGTTAACAATAATGCAGAGAGGTTTTGTTATTTGTCATGGACTATCTGGAACTGTTCTGTCACTGAATTATTTTGAACTTATGAAGGCCTTTACAACACAAGTATGAGAGTTAAATGTACAAACATTTTAGGGGATTGAATGATATGTTTAGTATTTTTAACCTCTCTTCCTTGATGAAATTAGGGGAAGACTGGGGAGTATTCTGCTTATCCTAGTTTGCTGAGACGGCAAAATATGAACACTTCAAGACCTGCTTACCTTAAAATTGAGCAAGCCCACTGCTGTTTCCACAAAGGGGATAAAATTCATTGGTTCTACAAGTGTTCGGCCTTTTAGGTGATGTAAGAATTTGTCTGAAAACTAAAACTAGACAGTATGAGCTATCAGAGAGAGAAAAAAAAAAAAAAAAAAAAGAACAGTCTACATGTATATATAACACGTTAAATTTTCACCTGGCTGTAACAACACCCTTTCCCACCCCAAAAACCTATAATTAAAAAAATTAAACCAGCTTTTAGCAAGGCCTGCGATCTGAAATGCCAGCATTCCCATACATTTCTAAGTTTCCAGACTGGTTTGCAAAAAAATTTAAATAAATAATAATTAAAAAAAAAATCAAGGCTTAGCACCTTTCACCCTGGCTTAGTGGAATGCAAATCCGTGGGTCCTGGAAAACAATGAAGTGCTGCTGTACCTGAGGTCCGGTTTTGTTTCAGGTCCAGCACTGCCATCACTGGAAGTGCTCCTCAGCCTTCTAAGTGGCATCCGTATTATTCATTACGGCACCGTTACCCTTTTGTTCAATAGGCTTTTCTTCATAATTTTTTAGCTTACCTAGGAAGGCCTTAAAAAGGAAGTTTAATTCTTTGAAGACCAAAGCTTGCCAATTTTTTCCATGAGACCAGTTCACAGCTAGCTCTGAGCTGCCAGTGGGGTAGCCCAAATTCCAAAATCTATCATCTGGAAACATACAAAAGCTCTTGCACAGATTTTTCCCCTTTCAAAAGGGGGAAAAAAAAAAAAAAAGGAAAAAAAAAGGGGGGGAAAAAACCCTCAGCCCTATATTGTAAATCTATTATGTCTGTCCAGATTGAGTAATTTGCACAGAGATAAACATATCGCAGGTACGGTGAAAACATGTTAGTAAATAAAGACAAAAATAACATATGCATATATTTTAAATTTAAGGAATATTTGACTATTAATGGATATCAAAGGAAAGGGAATTTTAATCATCTCTCCATTCAGTCTCAGTTGGGTAAATCATATCTAAGAGATTTGCATAAATATAAACCATCAAAGACTTTTCATCTTCAAAGGGGGTTTCAAGACCCTATAAGCTTTGTACTGTAATCATCGCAGGTCACAACCCTGCAGGAATAAGGCTGCTATGGCAACATAAAAAACTAATGCTTAAGGCTTAGCATAATATTCTGACTAATAGAAAGGAAACTCATTTTAAAAGCTGGCAGCCTATTTACCAGAAGCTGGATTAGAGGTGTTATTTCCCCTTTTAGCTTCCCCCCACTGCCCCTCCCCAAAAGAAGGAAAATCTAATCACCCAGATCTTGAAAAAAAAGCTTTCCAGCAATATGTAGTAACTTTACAATTAGGCCAAAATAAATCACAGCTTTCGTCGATGAAGAATTCTGCCCTTCCCATCCCTGCTTTGCACTGCCACCATGACCCTCTCCATAACTTTTCTTTGGGGAAGAGAATTCCACCAAAAAATGTGTAAGGAGAAAAAAAAATAAAAATTGACACAATTCACATGTGTGAGTGTACAGTATGGCAGGTACTACACCGACAGAAAACAGTAAACTTCATACAGGCAAATGCAGAAAATGAGGTTATATAATGGCATCAGGACATATCCTTAAGGCTCCTATATGATTTTTATTTTTTAAGCTGAAAAAAAAAGGTGAAAGTGCTACTCTGTTTATATTTTAGGTGCAAGTTAAAGCAGCAGAGATCTTCTGTTTAAAAATATTTTAAAAGTCACACTCCTGGGATTTTTGTTATCTTTTGTTTTGAAGGTAAACAAACAACAAAAAAGTATGTTTAATTAAATATTGTCTCCCTTCCTCTCCCCTTTAAAAAAATTGTAGTAAGCACCAATACAAAAGATAACGAGTAGAGAACTTTCAATTAATTTTTTTTTTTTTTTTTTTTCAAA
>NW_010327451.1:0-4289 GCF_000700745.2 Antrostomus carolinensis | reverse complement strand
ATATTTATATTTTACAGGAGGAAACAGCAACATCAGGACTACACAAAAAATTACAAGCCATTCAGTAAGCTAAATACTCTCTTAATTACCTTATTCACAGTGTATATTACCTGTTGGCATTGACACAATTCACATCTCATTTCAGAAATTCCTCCAGGCAACAGTCATCATTATGAATTTTTAAAAGTGGCTGAATGACTCAGCCTCCAGATTTAGTTGGCTGGAGTTATGCGTTGCCTCCCTACTACCTGTACTATCTTTGATAAAAAATGTCTGGGGCACAACCTTTCTGTGGGTTTCTATTTAAAGTAATTTCCACTTTCTTCCCCGTCTAGCCACACTGCTACCAGGGTGACAGTATCAAAGCAGCAATGAAACCAGTGGAACCCATAGAAAAGGATAGATCAGGGATGCTCTAGGCCCTGTAGCATCTGAAAGCAACTACTTAACTGGGCTGTCAAGGGTCAGATCTCACAAGGTCCTACTGTGTGCATCCCACTGGTGAAGTCCTGGCCTCTAGGTAAACTCCAGCTGAATTCCACTGAGCAGGGATTTTATCTTATAAAATGTCTCACATCTGGTTTGCAATTGTTCTGCACTGCACGTCAGCATGGTTGTGCCAGTGCTGACTGTGTGTTAAATTATATAGACGATATACTCAGCAGACGTGTGCTGATAGATACGTGGGAGAAAATAATAGATCTCTAGCTCTTGCTAAGGTAAATGAGAAGACTGGAAATAGAATGACACCTCATCTTGACTTGCTTTTCTGTGCATCCAGCTTGTAAATGGTATGACAGCAAAGTACATTCTTCTCAGCAAGGTTTCCAGATTTTCTTTTTTTTTGTTTGTTTGTTTTGTGGTGAGTATATCAGAGTCTTTAAGCGAAAGCAGATATGGATATAGACAAACACCCTAAACAGCATTTGAATATCTCAGTCTATGCATAAATAGTGTTTCAGAGCATCAATTATCAAAACAGTTTCCATCTGCAACATCGCAGCTGCAATGTGTTAAGCCAGTAATATATATGGGAGGGAAAAAAAAAAAACACCAAAAAAGCGAAGATGCCAATGAAGTCTTTGAAACCGTTAAGATTGAATAGTTTAAGTGAAAGCCATTTAAGCAAGTATGAGAAATGTGCTTTCGGGAAACCCATCTTTTGCACTGGAACAATAGAAAAGCATTCTGTTGCTTTCTCTAATGCTTTTAATGATGACAGGGAAGTGCTGTGAAACTCATTCTATCAAGAGCAAGGACAAGGTGAGTGGAAGCAGCTTCTCATTCCTTCTTTAGCTGAATCTCACAACCCCGTATGCCACATTTCTGTGGTGTAAGAGAGAAGAGTACAAGCATTGCTTTAGGCACTTGTGACTTATTCCTGGTCTCCTTTCTTTCTTCAGTTCCCAAGAGTCATATTTTTATGGGATACGTAAAACCCTTGTCTACCCAGATGACTGGGAGTGGAGCAGCTTTAGTCTTTCCAGCATTTCCAGATCTGTAGTTCTAGCCTCTGCCAGCAACTATCTCCTGAGCCAACTCACAGCTTCTCTGTAGTGGGGGGAAAAAATAAAATAAAATAAAATAAAATAAAATAAAATAAAATAAAATAAAATTGTGGCCTTAAAGCTGAAGGGCCAGAGTTGCCTTGTTGTCTCCTGGCCAGATTAAAGAGGAGAAGATGTAGAAAAGATGTATTTTTCACTGCCCCTTTGTGTGCCTTTAGGCACTTCCCGATTTCTGTATGTCTGAGGTAGTTCTGGTTGCTCCTAGCCATGTCACAGCCACGTGCTTTGATTACCTCTGCACTCTGTTTGGAGCTGTCTTCTGGTTTTGGCCACTTTTGTAGAATGTCCAGCTATAGGCTGGAAATAAAATATACAACACTCCAGGCCGCAAAACTGTGATCTGTTTTTAGCAAGACACCTTATTTATGTGAGTTATTAAAAAGTTAAACCTTACCAACATCCCTGAACAGGCAGCTGGTGTATCCCTGCTTCTCACACGTTCCAGCTTTGCAAGGAGTCGGCTCAGACCTGGAGTTGGGCTCTCTTTTGCTATGCTCTATACCTGGTCTTGTGAGCATTGCATGGTAGCCTCAGAGCAAGGATGGCTGGGGAAGAAGTCTGTGATCCCCTGCTGAGTGGGGCACTCACCCACGGAGTCCACTTCAGCATTCTCCGGCTGAGGGTACAGAAGCCTGGCTGGTGCTTTCCATGGATTGTGCTGGGCTACCGTGTGCCAGGCAAATGCCTCTCATATGTCCCTGAAAAAGTGAGCATTTTGGTGCCTGCCCTTAGGGAGAAGTCCAGGTTTTGGGCAGAGGAGCCCAGGCTTCAGAGAAGAGTGCGCATTCAGACCTGAAGTGATGTGTCCTGGCTACACTTGGGTCTGTATATTATCTCATTCTCAGATTAGCCTGACAGTCCCTGAACCACTGTCCCTAACCACATTCTTATTGCCACAAAAATCAAAGATCCTACCTGATCAGCCCCCAATCTCTTTTATCTTATTTTGGCTCGTAACATCTTCAGCACACCTTTATTTTGTGCTATTGTCTCACTTCATACCATGCAGACTGTTTCTTCTTCTTCCCTGACTTTCTACTTCTTTCCTATCATTGTCCTCTTTTGAGATGGAGGACAACAGCATCTTGTTTTTCTGCAAATAACAAGAATATTTTAAATAATTGAAGCATTACCTGGACTGTGAATCTATTAGGGCTGATTCAAGAAATGAATGAGAGGAAAAAAGGGCTCTGAAAGTGAGTTTTCTTTCATTCTGCAAACTGCTGTGTTATTATGCAAAGCTGTTCTCTTATGTTTCCTGCCAGACAAAATATGTAGACACTTTTCTTGCCTTTTGGAGGGGAAATGCTGTGCATGTGCATAAATGCTGTGTCTCTTCCTTGAATTAAAATGAGACCTTACATAGCTGGTAAATTGAACATTGTCGGGGTGAGCAGACTGGCAGCTCGGAACCGAGCCTGATTTCACAGCACATTGCTTGTCTCAGCAGCAAGGCACCCTGGAACAGGCTTGGTCTGGTTTTTGGTTTGTAACTCATTGTGTAAATGCCAGCCAAATTAAAGCAAAGCAGATGGGACAAGTAATTTGAAGATTAATGAAGCTACTTGTGTTAAAAAGTCACTTTAGATACGTATTTTAATGAATAAGATCTCTTCTAGTTCATAATAGCTGGTCAAAAGGATCAAGCCATGAAAACCGCTAAAGCTTAGCAGAACACACCTACAAAGAATTATCAGATGTGATTAACTCTTTACAGCGTTAATCCTTATTAAACTGAATTATCAAGTCAAAGACTTAATTTCTTTCTCAGGTACCTGCATTGCTTTGTGAATGCTACCATTTTGCCTAAAATGCAGAAGCAAGCCATCTCTGAGAAATTCTTTAGGGATTATTCAGAATATAGTCTAACATGTTGAAAAAGATCTTCATTCTCCTGTGACATTTGCAGTTTCCATCAAAACTTTTCAAAACTTCTGCTGAACAGTGACATTTTCATTTGTATAACTGGATAGACTTCACATGAAAGAAAAATGAGTATCAGGAGTCAGTACAGTAAACAAATTTTTTTTGTTTTATCACTGCAAAAATGCAGCTCAACCTTAGAGATGCTCAAAGATTCCCCCCTGCTCTAAATAATCTCTAAATCTTTATTCAAAATTACAGCCATTCACAAAGTATAATTGTAAAATATTTCCAGTATTGCCTTAAGCTCTGAGCTCATCAGGTCTCTCAAACTGCATAGCTGGTCCACAGGATGAAAGCCAGGCTTGTCTCTCACATGCCACTGTGCTGGTTCCTGAAACTGCTTGTCCTTGTGCAAGTCCTCAGCAATGATTAGATACTGTTTGACAGCGTTTTAAATGCAGAGATTGGGATTAGCTTTGTATTTGGTTCATGAGTTGGAGGTACTTAAGGTGTGGGGGAGTCACACAAACACATGTATTTGGTTTGCGTGGCAAGGTTTTGGTGGGGAGGGGATTGGGAGGGCATAGGGGTGGCTTCTGTGAGAAGCTGCCAGAAGCTTCTCCCATGTCCAACACAGCCAATGCCAAGCCGGCTGCAAGACGGACCCACTGCTGGCCAAGGCTGAGCCCATCAGTAACGCCTCTGTGATGACATAATTAAGAAAATAAAGGGGAAGAGAAAAATCAATCAAACAAACAAAAAAAACCCCAGCACATTTTGCAGCTCAGGAGAGAGGAGTAAGAAGATGTGAGAGAGACAACCTTTGCAGACACCAAGGTCAGTGGAGAAGGAGGG
>NW_010327450.1:0-1605 GCF_000700745.2 Antrostomus carolinensis | reverse complement strand
CCTTGCCTGGTCTCTCAGAGGACCCTTCTGTCGTTGGATTGCTTAGGGCTGAAGAACAACAGTTGCTGATTGTTACCACAACAGTGCACTGGCACCAACTGAGACTCCCAGGATCCCCATCCATAAGCTGATTCATTGACTGGAGAGCCAAGGAGTGATCATCAGGACTCACTCTCCCTTCAACAGCCCCATATGGCCTGTGTGGAAGTCAAATGGGGGAGTGGAGACTGACAGTGGACTATCGTGGCTTGAATGAAGTCACACCACCACTGAGCGCTGCCGTGCCGGAGATGTTAGAGCTCCAGTATGAACTGGAGTCCAAGGCAGCCAAGTGGTACGCCACCATAGACATTGCTAATGCATTTTTCTCCATTCCTTTGGCAGCAGAGTGCAGGCCACAGTTTGCTTTCACTTGGTGAGGTGTCCAGTACACCTGGGATAGACTGCCCCAGGGGTGGAAACACAGCCCCACCCTTTGCCATGGACTGATCCAGACTGACCCAGATGACATCATGGTGTGGGGCAACACAGCAGAAGAAGTTTTCTAGAAAGGAGAGAAAATAATCCAAATCCTTCTGAAAACTGGTTTTGACATAAAACAAATTAAGGTCAAGGGACCTGCTCAGGAGATCTGGTTTGCAGGAATAAAATGGTAAGATGGACATTGCCAGATCCCAATGGATGTGATTAATAAAATAACAGCTATGTCTCCACCAACTAAAAAAGGAAGCATAAGCCTTCTTATTTGTTTTGGGTTTCTGGAGAATGCATATCTCAAATTACAATAAAATCATAAGCCCTCTCTACTAAGTGAACCGATAGAAAAATGGCTTCACATGGGGTCCTGAGCAACAACAAGCCTTTGAACTAATCGAACAAAGCCTTTGAACTAATCAAACAAGATGGTCCATGCAGTAGCCCTTGGGCCAGTCCAGACAAGACAAGATGTTAAAAATGTGCTCTACACCACAGCTGAAGACAGTGGACCAACCTGGAGCCTCTGGCAGAAAGCACCAGGGGAGACTCAAGGTCGACCCCTTGGGTTTTGGAGTCGTGGATACAGAGGATCAGAGGCCCGATATACTCCAACTGAAAAGGAGATATTGGCAGCGTATGAGGGAGTTCGAGCTGCTTCAGAAGTGATTGGTACTGAAGCTCAGCTCCTCCTGGCACCCCAACTGCCTGTGCTGGGTTGGATGTTCAAGGGGAGTGTTCCCTCCACACGCCACGCAACTGATGCCACATGGAGTAAGTGGGTCTCACTGACCACACAACAGGCTTGAACTGGAAGTCACAGTCACCCCAGAATTTTGGAAGCGACCATGAACTGTCTATAAAGCAAAAATTTTGGAATGTCACCAGAGGAGGAGGTGACACATGCTGAAGAGGCTCCATCATATAATTAACTCCCAGATAATGAGAAGCAATATTCCCTGTTCACTAATTGGTCCTGTCACATTGTAGGAAAACATCAAAAACAGAAAGCTGCTGTGTGAAGTCCCATACAAAGAGTCACAGAGGCTGCTGAAGGGAAAGGTAAATAGAGCCAGTTTGCATCCAACTGAGCAAGAGAAGTGGCCAGTGCTCTACCTCTATACAGACTCA
>NW_010327449.1:480-1097 GCF_000700745.2 Antrostomus carolinensis | reverse complement strand
CCATTTCTGCTCAACACTTCTCCATCTCGACCCTCCAGCACTTTCCCAACACCCTCTTGCAAACAAACGAGGGAGACAAGCATCTCCTCTGCTCCCTGCCCGGGCTGAAGGGGGACACATGGCACCGCTGGGCCACACGTCCTCAGCCCTTCACCCAGGGCTGGGCTTCTTCCTTAACCATTAACTCATCCCATGGCACTCACAATTCTGAGACCAAACCCAAACCTCACTATTACACCCCAAAATCAGCACAATGGAGCAGCCTCCTGCCTGCAGCCGCCAGCTGCTCAGGAGAGGCACGGGAGGGCTCTCCCTGACCCTGACCCCAACACATGGGGTGCACCCTCCCTCTGCGGGGACACCCACCACAGCAGCAGGCTCCCAGAGCCAGCCCTGCACCCAATTAGTGGCTCCCGCAGGCTCCCGGAGCCAGCCCTGCACCCAATTAGTGGCTCCTGGAGGTGGCCCCAGCCTGTGAGGGCAGCAAGTGCTGGGATGCAGGAAAAGGCACCTGTGGGGAGAGGCAGTGGTGGCTTTGCCGCGTGGGGACACAGCAGTGGGGCTGCTGTCCCCAAAAGCAGGGCTGGGTGCAGCGTGGCACTGGTGGACACAGGTTG
>NW_010327449.1:0-365 GCF_000700745.2 Antrostomus carolinensis | reverse complement strand
CCGATGGACCCGCCTGGTGACAGCAGCCTCGTGTCTGAGTGTTCACAGTCCTGCACTGTGCCATGTGCACTCTGCTCCCAGGGATGTTTCTGCTCTGGAGCATCCCATGGGAATGCTGGGTGGGTGGGAATCTCCCTGGAGCAAGTCCAACCAGCACTCCCTGGAGCAAGTCCACCCAGCCCCATCCCCATCCAGCGTGCCCTGGCCTTCCTCAGTGTCTGCCAACGGCGATGGCACGCGCCCTGCCAGGGGCTGGGGATGGCACGGGGCTGCCTGCAGCCACCCGGCCCACAGAAAGGATGTAGTGACAAATATGAAATGTGCCTCTGCCAGGAGGAAGGGACCGTGTGTGACACCCTGGCTGT
>NW_010327448.1:3399-13918 GCF_000700745.2 Antrostomus carolinensis | reverse complement strand
TAGCTTGGAGAAGAGGAGACTGAGAGGTGACATCCTTAATGTTTATAGATATGTTAAGGGCGAATGTCATGAGGATGGAGCCAGGCTCTTCTCAGTGATGTCCAGTGGTAGGACAAGGGGCAATGGGTGCAAGCTGGAGCACAGGAGGTTCCATGTAAACATAAGGAAAAAAATTTTCACTGTGAGAGTGACAGGACACTGGAACAGGCTGCCCAGAGAGGTTGTGGAGTCTCCTTCTCTGGAGACATTCAAAATCCCCCTAGACTCATTCCTGTGTAACCTACTGTAGGTGATCCTGCTCTGGCAGGGGGATTGGACTAGATGATCTTTCGAGGTCCCTTCCAATCCCTAACATTCTGTGATTCTGTGAATCTAATATGATCAATGGAAGCACTTACAACTGATAGCTACTTCAGAAGACATATGTTTCAGTATGATGTGTGCTTTGGCAGCCATTTGATTCTTGTCATTACTTTTTTTGTTGAGCTGGACTGGAAAATATATGCAAGGATTTAAGTCCCCTCACTAAGTAGGGGAGTATATATATACATGCTTCTACAGAATTCACAGCATTATAAGTATAATGCATCCACTGCCAAGGTTTGAATTTGGCTTGGGGACAATATGGAAGAGACACCCAACACTAGGTTTTCATGTCAAAGTGTCTTGGCTTTACTGTGCTGTTAAAAAACCAAATCCAGGGCCACTGTCTTAATTGTAGACACAATGCTGGGAGACAGTGGACAAGAAAGGGATGTAGAAGCTCAGCCTGGATAGCAGTGTTCTAGGCAGGCTTTTGGCCAGTAGCAGCCCCAGCAGGAGCACAGGTCTAACCCACCAGCTCTCACGCACACCTCACTATCATGCACAGGTATTTCAGCTGAAGAGTTCACTGACCACCTGCCTGACAGGATTTAATTTCAGATCCACTGAAAATATTGGCAACAGTCCTACAGATTCAGATTGCACAGGACTGGGTCTTTAATGAGGAATGGTACTAATGTTAATTTATCTTGCCTATCTTTACTATAAAGGTTTCGATTTTTGTAAGAGTGATTCATATATCATAGAATCATAGAATCATAGAATGGTTTGGGTTGGAAGGGACCTTAAAGATCATCTAGTTCCAACCCCCCTGCCACGAGCAGGGACACCTTACACTAGATCAGGTTACTCAAAGCCTCATCCACCCTGGTCTTAAACACTTCCAGGGAGGGGGCATCTACAACCTCTTTGGGCAACCTGTTCCAGTGTCTCACCACCCTCACACTAAAGAACTTCTTCCTAATATCTAATCTAAACCTACCCTCTTTCAGTTTAAAGCCATTCCCCCTAGTTCTGTCATTAACTGCCCTAACGAAAAGTCCCTCCCCAGCTTTCTTATAGGCCCCCTTCAGGTATTGGAAGGCCGCTATAAGATCTCCCCTAAGCCTTCTCTTCTCCAGGCTGAACAGCCCCAGCTCTTTCAGCCTGTCTTCATATATATGCCCACCCAGTCAGCTAGTGTACTGTTAGTGCAGATTTACTGAAGTCAGTGAAGCTGAACTGATCTAAAGCAAATGATCTTCATTAATTTAATCCAGCAGAAGGTATGAATCACCCGTATTTAAATTAAGCATATTTATATATGACAAGGAGAAGCAATGAGCTTAACTTATTTTAAAAGTTCTTTCTGTCTTTCTTTGGAAGAACTGTATTTTATATAATATTCTCCCCTCATAAATTTTATTCAAAACAATGTCTCATTTGCTAAATGCCTGCTATTCCAGCCTTGTTTGTCTTATTCACATAATTTTCAAAGCATGTCAAAATGAATTTGTTTCTGATGGAGACAAATATCCATTTGGGATTGCGATGAGATCACTAAAGTAATTTCTATTTGTGACCTAAGCAGAAAAACACATTAACTTGCCATTTTTAGTACTGCAATTTTCACTTCCTATGAGCAACATTTATGTGGTTTCACTGAAAGGGTATTAAAGTTTAGACCAAGTTAGGAACACAGCAATCCAGTACAAATGACCTTCTACTTCCTCTCAGCTGAGAACAGACCTTTCTGGAATAAAGCAGAAAAATCTCAGAGACCATCAATGTGTACTGTGTCGAGTGCTTATGGGCTTCATGGTGGACATAATACAAACTAAATTTTATTCACAATTATACTATTTATGCTGTAAAATTTTGCACTCTTGCATGTTTTAGAATTTGTGCTTAATATTAACCTTATCTTAACCTCCTTTAATATCACAGGCTATACAAAATACATGCCTAGTTCTGTGCCACAGAAAACTTGAATTTTGTACACCACAGAACAATTTTACATGCTTGCTGTTCCCACACTCCCATGGAGGAACGAGTACTCCTTCTGCCTGAAATAAAACTGAGAACAGTCAGAGACATTCAAGATAAAGTGTTGGCAGTCACCAGGAACCAAATGTTGCTCATTCAGGAAATAAATTAAATATAACCATACTGTGTCTGTTTTACAAATGCCCTAATCCTGCACACATCTGCCCAAACTCGCACCTATGAATTACCAATTCGTGGCCACTGTGATCACAGAGATAGCCTCCAGATCTGCCTTACTGCCACAGTCTAAGCAGCACTCACATCTGAAGTCCCCATTTCCCTGCTCTGTTTCTCTTTCTCTACCTTTGATAAACTTCATCTCTCAAGAATTCCTTACTAAAAAGTCACTGGCTTGAACTTCCAGTCAAAGACCTAGGAAATTAAATCATCTGGATGGTCAATGAGGCAGTGAGTTCAACAGATGGGCTTAAACAAGTAAGAGTTCATTTGGTCTACAGAGGGCAGAAGGGGAGAAAGAAAAATGGAGTAACAATTCACAAGTGGCAAATTAACATTAACCTCAACAGAGCTCTCTGGTTGTTGTCCAAAGCCAAGTCCTTTCTGAAAACTGCATGACTGGGCAGCTGTTTGCTTCTCCTTTTCCCTCTTACAGCTCACTTACTACTGGCTGCCCCAAGGAAAGGAAGAGGCCCAGTTTTGGAGGCCCTCAGCAGTCTTCCATGTTTGAGGCTTCAGGGAGGGGAGACCCTCACTACAAGGCTTCAGGGAGGGGAGACCCTCACTACATGTCTCCCATCCTGATAAAATATGTGCTATTCCTGCTCAAAGCTGCTGCTTCTGGTTGCTCCCCACACCAGCTCCCCACCAATCATCTCTAATTGAGTTTTCTGGTATTCCTGTAAATCATATTTGTTTCTAATCATCCTTGCTGGCCATGGCCTTTTACAGTCATTTAAATAAGCCAGGTTCACCACATTGCTTTAACACACAATCTGTTGGCTGGACTCCTGCTCTGCTGCTCCGTGGCTTGCTGAGCCATTCCTCGTACAGAAGCCTCTGGCACTATTTCTGCTCCTGAGAAAGGAGGCAGTGATAAGCATGATCCATTCAGCATCCACACCGCAGCTGACATGTCCAGTATGGAGTATTATCTCTTTTCTCCAAAAAATATTTCTCAGAATTCTTTTTGCAGTTTTTCTTCAGGCCAGGCTGAAACCATAGATCATACTGCAAACCCTCATACCAGGCTCTCTGGAAATTGTTTCCCCATGCTTTTCACAACTTAATTATGAATGACATCATATCATTCCCTCAACTTGTTAACAGAACTCTTTTAAAAAGACATGTCACTTGCCATTGCCAAGCTGTGTGCAAGTTGGGCTTGTTTCTGCCTGTGTATTGACCTGTTCTAGCTACCACCCCCCTCTTTGTCACCATTGCTCTCAACATCCGTGGGGAGATTGGTTTTCTAATTTCTGGAGAGCAATAGCTCTTCTTGCTCAGACTTCAGTCCATCAGCCTGTTACACCATATAATATGAGTAACTCTACTACTGTTACCACAATTAGTGTAGACTTTCACTAGTGTTAAAAAAAAAAAAAAATTGGTCTAGAGAGAGTTTGAGATGCTGGGTTAGATGTGCATTGCCAGCCTAATATAGAGTTGTAGTATAAAAAATTAAGGTTCAGTTTGCTATGCTCCAATTTTGGAGTAGAAGAAAATCTGATCTAACTTCTACTGCTGCTGTAAATCATGCAGAAGACCTTACTGACCCGTGGGCAGCAAAATTAATAGCTTGCAGAACTGTTTTTTAATGCCTGGTGTAGGCAACTTGCAGTTCCTGCTCTCACTGTGAGGCAAAATTGTTAGAGAACTTCAGTGTTTACAGGTTCAGGTTCATAAAAACCACCCTTTAGACCACCTTCCCAGTGAAATTATTTTGGCAATTTTTACTATTTCTAGGATGTGAATGTACAAAACATGCAGAAGGGAAAAAGTCTATGCCCTGTGCCTCTATTTTTCTTTTGCCTTATAATTGCAGGTATTTGTTCTTTAATTCCCTTATACAGTAAATGAAGCAACAAAACAACTGAGTTCCCAAACACAGTACATGGAGCTTTTGAAATCTATATACATAAAAAGTAGTGTTTTACAGTTTGACACTAGCAGTTTTATATCAAAATATTTTCTATTAAAATAAAATTTCTGTTACCAAAAATAAGTCTCTTCTGAAATGAGTGAACAAAAGAGTTGATGTGGGAGGGAAATCAAAAGCAGACAACAAAAGGAAATGAAAGCCTGGGAAAAATCAAAACAAATTAAACCAAAACAATCAGGTTCAAGTTGCCCGAGTTGCAGTCTGGGTTATTGCTGTTATTGTTCTTGAATTTCAGTTTCAGGAATGCTTAACTGGTTAAGTGGTTTCTGCTTTTCCCCTCATTAACTTGATTTTTAGAAACTTCATAAGAATATCTTTTTTTCTACTTTGTCCTTATTATCTCATGCTTCATTTCTGTCCCAGCTGTGATGTGCTAAAATATGCTTTGGTGGCCAAATATCAGCATCAATTTGAAAGTCCCAGGTCTCAGACAATACTTGTTGTCTCAAACTATATCACTAGTTCACTTAATTGTGTAGTTAACAGTAAGAGTAAGAGAAACAGAAACTTGCCTAGATTTGAAGATGGGGGAAAATAACTATTTTTAGCAGACAGAAAAAAGCAAGATTATCTATGTAGAAGTGATCCTCCATGTTTGGTTGAGAACCACGGTGAAAAGGTTAAAAAAACCCCAAACCAAACCAAAACCAAAAAACTGTGAACTTGCTGTAACATCTCTACTCTCATTATAATGAACTTCCGTGTCGCATTTCCACTGGCTTCTGTAAACAAAGGGAAAATGCCTTCAAAGTACACTGTAGAACTCATAGATATGTGCATGTAATATTTGAAACTATAGGTTGCAAAAGTTTAGTTTCTTCTTCATTAGTCAATTGTTTCATCTTTTCCAATATTCTGAAGACATTTCACCAGAGGTTAGAGCTGCATATGCTGCAAATTAAGAAGGTGGAGCAGCCCTGTCCATAAGGTCTGGACTAAAAGTAAAACAAAACTCCAATATTGTGGCTTTCATTGTGGCATAATACTAATAAAAAACAAAATATTGAGCCTCATGAGAAGTTTAGTGTAGAATACTAATTATTTTTATAGGAATTGCAATTAAATTTTGAAGAAATAATCAATATTTTCTAAGGGATATTTAAATAAGACAATGGTGCCCTTTTCATTCTTACTTTTATACTCTCTCAGACAAATTTTATATTCCTTTTACCAAGAAATGTATTTCCTTTGAAGCTCAAATAAAAATGAACTCGATGTACAGCTTTCCTTCTCTTGGAATCTGCAAAAAAATAATATATTTACATTCCTCTGTCAGGTTAAATTACATTACAAAAGTGTGATGGGAATTTAATATATTTCTATTCAGCTTCAATTTCTAGTGGCTTGGATGTTGCTACTGCTGTTCTCTGTATGCAAAATAAATGCATTCAAGTCTCAGAACTGCTACAGAGGTTTACTGTTCTCCTAGAGTGTATTTTTTGCTGTTTTCACCGAGAAAAAACCCAAACAAACAAACAAAAAAAAAAAAAAAAGGAAAAAGCATACATGTGTCAATACTTGTTGCTGTACATAATATGCGATATGTTGTTCTGGCATGGTAAAGATACACAACCATGCAAAGCACAAGGTTCAGATACATTTATAATAACATATCCAGGAATCAAGCACTATATTATACATATCAGATGGATTTGTTTACATTGGTCATAGAAACAAGGAAATGAGGTTGGAGCAGTGGGAGGGATGTTTAGGTAAAAAGGTGAAAAAGAGGTGGGAAAAAGTAAAGTAGCAGAGATTGCGCTGCAATGCAATGGATAACATGACACTATATGCCGTTCTAGTTGTGTGCCTCAAAATATCCATCCATAGATTTTGTGGGGCAGCAAATGGAAGTGAATACATAGGTTTGTTTATGTAAGGGTCTTTCACATTTTTGAAATTTCAGAGCTTCCCCCATTTAGCTAGTCCTTCACACCCTATAGTCAAAGGCTCTAATTTCAAGTTCCACGTCACTGCCTCAGTCTTGGGCTGGCACCCTGGCTTCACACAGTTCTTTCCAGGAGTCAGGCATCCTTTAGACATCCAAGAAGGGACCTGGGTGCAGTGGGAGCTGGAGTAAAGCAACCCAGTGTTCACTCTCTCTTCCAAACAATGAGAACTCCAGAACTTAAGTCAGTGCTTCCCAGTGACCTTCAACATCTTCTGAATCCATTGGTCTTAATGCTGCATCTCTTAGGCCTGGGATAATGAGTGGAAGCCACTGAGTATCAGTGATGAGACAGAAGATCAGAAGAAAGACTTCTCTCTTCTCAAAAAAAAGCAGAGTAGAAGAGAAACTGAAAGACATATAAAGAAGCAGAAACTGAAAGTCCCTCATGAATCCTTTGGAGAAAAAAAGATATTTTCATCAGTAAGAAAATAAGTTTAAAAGTTTCCACAGTCATAGAGGCTCAAGCATCTTTCCAGCTGCCTCAGCAATTTTAGGAGCCAAAAAGAAGTGCTCAATAATACAAGCATGAAAAGATGATCCTTTTAGTTTTTCTTCTTATGAAAATAAAGTTTTGAGTGCTACAGTTTCAACTATTCCTTACACGGAATGAGCTACAGGGGAAAATAAGCAGGCAAAAGTCTGTTATGGACCAAGGAAAAGGTAGGCAAATAGAGATGATCGATTTTTAGTCAGCATTTTTAAGAAGAAGAAAGCATTGTACATGATATCTAGCTTCTATTTAATATTGTTGAAAGATGCCTCCTGCAAAATTTGAAACATAAATTTTGAGAAAAATTCTGTTGAGAGGCTATGTTTCCAAATCTAGACTTACCTACATCATTTATCATCAAAGATTATTTCCTTAAAAGTATGAATTCTGCTTATTCCCACCTGAAGCCATCTGCTTGCAACATCACACTTTGTTGCCATGGAGCTATCTATGATAGCATAGAAAGGGATTTGAGCTTTTGATGGGCTGACTACAGAAAGTTATGCCCTTTAACATAGTTTGGATAAATATCAACATTCAGATGTTAAATTATGCCATTCTTTTCTCAAATAACTAACCTTTTGGAAATTGCTTGCTCTCTCCCTTCGACCCTTCATCAGTTTCTCCTTCCCTACAATCATTCATTCATGCCAGCACCTTGTAACTCAGCAGCATGTTGTAGTGCCTCCTCCCTAATTTGTCATCTTACCACATGCTGCCCACACTTGGATGACTCCCAAAAGCTCTGTGAGCCCTGACAGCCTGCTGAAGCTCCGCCAAGCGCTTTCACTGCTCAGGTCCTGGACAATACCAAGAATTTTATGTACACTCAAAAATATCTTACTGTAATCAGCTATAGTTGGTCTTATTAGAGGCAGCCATAACATTATGAACACTGACAATTTAATCATAACTTTCATGGCATTTACTAGCACTAAAGATCCTTGAGTACAGTGGTTGCAAATGAGTCTCTGTGTCATTAAGAGGTCATTGCACTTCTAAGTCCATGATTTCAAAAAGAATCTGAAAGTTATGAGCATGTTCTCTCTGAAAGACTCAGTAGCCAAAGATTTTATATATACACCTAATCCAAAAATAGCTTTCATTTTAAAAGTCTCATGATTTCAAAGTCATGTGTTGTATTATTTTTTTAAATCTCCAAGACTGAACATACTATGGTCAAATTTGTATCAGAAGGAGGTCAGCAGCAGGACCTCAGCTTACATGTAGTATCTCCAAGAATGTTGCAGCAGTTGAAAATGTAGACTACAGCAATGCACACAAGGTGAGCATAGGACTATTGTGGAATCATTAGGCTGCATGGTCTACTGGAATGTTAGGGAAAGTTTTAAGAGTTAAATAAAATGGACTTTGCTGGAATCAGAAAAAGTAAGGAACAGAAAGGATTTACTTCTACAAAGACTTATTTGACATTTTATTAAGAGCTAAAATATGTTGAAGGTTTTATGTAAAGATTGATGACACCAACAGATTAATACTGAATACAATAAAGATCTTAGATCATTTTTTGTGCTTGTGCATCCTTTATAGCTCATGCTATCCTACTAAAATCATCAGCAGGTTCAAGTGAGTGTTTGGCAAAAATATTACAGAAGTATCACCACAATATGCAATAGTGGTTAGGGACAAGGGAAATCAATATAAATGGAAAGGAAAGAGAAAGTCCTACATGTCAGTGCATTTCAGTGACTCCATACACCTTAGAAAAGGATCCTGAAGTGGAAGTAGTCCACTGTTCTGTTTCTCATGCTTTTTTTTTTTTTTTTTTTTTTCCTTTCCTTAAAGCAATCATTCAACATTATAAAACTCTTGAAATAAAGTTTCACTAAATGCTCCATAACAGATAGTACAGAAATTATTTTCCTTAGCCATATGCAGTTGCCCTTTCAAAGAATGTATTTTGCTTTTGTCAACAACCACAGAAAAGCATTATGGATAAAGGAAAGAGGTTAAAATATTTTCTTGTGATCTTTCATATATATCTGATGCACATCAAGGGAAAATAGCTCCATGAAATATTTATTTTTTCTTTTTTTAAACAGACAAGATATTTTCTCATCAAGTATGCAACATATGCATGCTGTTCTAACAAGTTTAGATTTACATTAATTGTAATTTTTACCCTCTGCCAATGACAGTAAAATCAACATAGACCTAAAGGAAATGTAGAAAGTGAGTAAACCAGGAAATGTAAACATAATGCTATAACACATACTGTTCAGCCTCACAAGCCAGAAATCTAAGCTTTTTTCACCTTTAAGCTGAACTATTATTCTATCTAAAGGAAACTGACCAGATTTCAACTTTGTACTCCGCATGGTGGACATTTGTGTCAGTGTTAGACAAGAATTTGGTTTCAAGACAATTATTTCCAGAATCTGGAATTATTCCTCACTGTATTATTTGGGACAAAAATATAACATATAGAACAAGAGACTGTAATGAATAGCAGGTTGTTTCTTATTAAAATGACTTGGACCTGATTCCTCTGGCTTTTTGTTTTCATTAATAAATTTCACCAAATGAAAAGTGGTGACATCTCTCACATCTGTGAGCAGTCCTTTTTGACCCTTCTTCACTTCTCATATATTGCCCTCATATTTTCCCAAAAGCTATCTTGTATCTGAATTGTGACTTCTTTCAAAATAGTCTGGCTTACTTTCATACTTACATATTCCATTATTATATTGTTTTGACTCATACGCGCTACACTGTGACAGGACAAATAAATGTATCTGCAGGTACATAAGACTTCACTGAAATTAAAAATTCTTTTAAAATCATTAATGAAAAATGGGAAAATCCTTAAGAAATGCACACTTTTGCAGTTTCTTTAAAATTGGTTAGATTTTTAATATATTATAGAAGTCTAACTATATAGAATTAACTACTCCAGTGTATGCATTACCAATAATATTTAAAGTTCTTCAGCACTTTTGACACTAATAGTTACTTTGTTCTGAGTTAATGTATTTTCCCTTTCATATACTTCATACATAGTTTCTCACATACTTTCCTCTTACTCCTCTGCTTTCCCACACCTGTGCCTCTCCAAATCACTTAAATCCAACCCTTTCCTCCCCTAAACATCCTATAGTCCTGTCCTATCCTGAAGTGCTCATAGCAGAGGTGTTCCACCCCTCTGATCATTTTTGTGATCTCCAACAGGTCCATGTCTTGTGCTGAGGACTCCAGAGCTGGATGCAGTACTCCAGATGGGGTCTCACAAGAGCAGAGTAGAGGGGCAGAATCACTTCTTGATGCAGCCCAGGATACAGTTGGCCTTCTGGGCTGCAAGCGCACATTGCCGGCTCATGTGTAACTTCTCATCCACCAGTACCCCCAAGTCCTTCTCCTCAGGCTACTCTCGATCCATTCCACACCCAGCTGGTATTTGTGCTTGGGATTGCCCGGACCCAGGTGCAGGACCTTGCACTTGGCCTTGTTGAATTTTCTGAGGTTTGCATGGGCCCACCTCTGTCAAGGTCCCTTTGTACAGCTTATAAACATTGATGAATTCCCCCCTCAACCTTCTCTTCAATCCTTCTCACTCTCTGTGGGTAAGAGAGAATTTGAAATGGAAATTCCT
>NW_010327448.1:0-3377 GCF_000700745.2 Antrostomus carolinensis | reverse complement strand
TGTGCTGGAATTACGAATGATTTGTGAAATAGACAACAACAGCTTTTTCTGCTCCTTATAAAATGTGCTTCTGTACTTGTTTCTTTTAGACATTAATTTTTAAATATGTACTGATTTCTGCTTATATCGCAGATTTACAGAATGCTATTGTCAGCCGAGTTATGACCTCAAAAATTAAGGTGCCATTAATTTGTTTGATTTGAATGAAGGTCTTGGTTCCTACATCATTTAAACATATCACAGTGATAGGGTTTCTGTCTCGGGAGACGTGCTGCTTCCCAAACAACAAAATATCTCTCCTGGGGGGTTTGTTTGTGTTTTATGTGAGTCTGTGTAACCTGTAACCCTTCTAAGCAACATTTAAATAATATTAAAAATTTAAAAACCCCACCTTTTTGGAAATTTGTCTTTTGCAAAACAGTTAAGAAAGCTGGAATATATTTACTGGAGGTTTGTGTCAATTCAAAATGCCACATATTAGCCCAGATAATTCATAATTAAGTCAAATGGTCTATTGGACATTAGGATAAGGGTTCTGATCCTAAGATTTACATCAGCACTTAACACTTGCAGGAGCCAAAGACAAAGATACCATGTCCATTCAGTATCACCCTGCTTGAAAACTGAGGCCAGCTTGTGTAGGGGTAGGGTCAAGTGTGGCAGTAAGCCCAGGTAGCTGTCAGGCACTGGAGAACCTACCAAGAGGAGGAGGATGGAAAGGATATCAAGTTAGAGGAGCACGAGAAGAGAGAGAAGCTGTTTGCTAAACCAAGTGTGCCTGGTTTGATTCTGGAAAAGTGGCAGAAGCAATGAGGAGTAGGGCATGTGAAGACTCATAACAAGGCGTTCAAGAACCAGCTGCAATTTCAACACCCTGCCTGACAAATTGGAACAAAAAAAAATTAGCACAGCCTGAGTCAAAAAAGAAGTGCTAGTTGGACAGTATTTTAACAGGCTTATTTGCTTTTCCAATGAACCTTATCTCAGTGAACAGGAGGGTTTGGAGGCAAGTAAAGTTCTGTGTATTCTGAAGATTCTGCAAGAAGAAATCACAGTACAAAGACTGCAGTTCATTTTAGTTTAAAGTTTTGCCTTTAATACACTATTTTTTAACACATCTGCAGCTTTAAGTGAATCCCAAGTACTGAAAAATATCAAGCAAACAAAATAACCCAACACGCAACCAAAAATGTATTGAACCACAAAAATTAAACCCAGCTAAGATAGCTAGTGCTGCTGTTACTTCCATGCCAAGGTTTCTTTGATTTTTAATATAAAAAAATCTATTAAAGTGCACAGGCCAGCACAGCTTCTATTTGATTCAGAAGTAAAATTTTTCCTCCTCTTTCTGAAAATCATATGTCTGCTCAATATAAGTGGGGCAATGATTCCTGTTCTCATACTCTTCGGTCATGTCTATTTGCTATAGTAAAGAACCAGACAGTGGAACTCAACTGATTATGCTCTTAAAATGTATTAATCTGTTGGAGTTATTATTTTTTTTTTTTTCCCCCCCTGGGACATCTAATAAAAATTCTCTAACACAGTTCAGGAATTAGAATGGGCCACAAGTTATTCCTAAAAGGTAATTCAGACGTGATTTGGAAAGCAAGGGAGTTTGATAGTATGGTCAGACTGTGCCAATTGGCCTCAGGGTCAGAAAATGGGCCCTGGGACAATTAAGTTAACTAGCAGGGAGACTAACCTAAATGACAATAAAATACAAAGGATTCTATATATAAACAATACTTCAAGATGTTAAATACAGGCAAGCACTCTCACTGGATTTTTAATAAGCAATTATTTTAAATGTTATTTAAAAAAAAAATTGTCTAACAGATCAGTTAGCTGGAAGGATTGACTTTTGGATGACTGAATGATTGCAGATATTGCAGTTCAAGTACAGTCTTATTTAGAATGCATCTAGTCCCTTCATTGACTCAAAATGCAGTTCAGAGTTTTAACACACCCACTTTGTTTCAACTGTATGCTTGTTTATTTTTAGTTGGTTTTGGCTTAGGAATAATTTATTTACTTCTTTATTTAGTAATAAATATCTGAAACGCACTTTGGGCAATATATTCTTTGTGTTCCAACTCTGCACTTACCCAAAATCAATATGCCAACCTGACTGAACATAGAAGTTTAAGTCAGTGGACATCAAGTTTTGTCTTCTTTCCTAGCCTGATAACTTCAAATCTAATTTTTAAGTGGTTTATCTTAGTGCATCCAAAAATATTTTACCATGTTAATTGTAAGCCAAGAAAAGGTCTCCTTATGTTTTCCTTGTACTTTGAGGAGCCTTGTGCAGTATAAATGGATTCTAAGCAAAAGTTCCACATTTATCAGATATAAGCAGAATGTAAGTGAGGATTTTCACTATTTAGGACCAAATTCAGTTATGTGGGATGGTGTCAATTTAAAAAGACTTACAGTCTACATCAGAAAAGAAGGATGGTTTCGACTACATAGTGCATTCCCATTGCCTGTACATTAACTAGCTGCTGGCAACAAGGTGGGGTAGGGGAAAAAAATGTCTGTAGCTGAATGAAAAGGCACTTCTGAAGCCTCAGATTTTATGGCATAAAATATGATTATGGGATAAGGACCTTGGTCGTGAAGGATTAAAGCAAGCCTATAGAACAGAGCATCTGAAGAAGAATGTGTGGAGTGAGACTCTACTCTGGGGAAGGAGAGGAAGCATGTAAAAGACAGGAGGAGGACAAGGAGAAGCCTAAAGCTTAAAGAAGACAAGAAAGTGTGAGAAGAAGGGAGAAGCAAAAAAGATCCATGCCTTTCACATCTTCATGTATTTATTGGGAAAAGCATTTTATTAACAGCCCATATAATTTCTGTTTTTTCTTTCACTTTTTAAATTTTTATTTTCTTTTTCCATCTTTAACTGATGTGACAATTATGTCTTCTTTTTCTTGCTTTCCAGTTTTCATATCTTTCTCCCTCTATAGATTCATCTGAGGGCTGGTTGTTCTGTGAATGTCAGATTTCCCTGTCCTTGAATACTCCCACCTAGCACGTTTATATTGGTTATGTTTATGAGCATGAGGAATAATCCTGGGGAACAACCCATGTCTGACAAAACAGGCTGGCTATAGAGCTGCCAGAGAAGTCCTCTTATTCCATAGCAAAACTATTTATCCCCAGTCTGCAGTACTACTTGGTGATGTGTGACTTGTAAAAAATTACAAGTCTGACACAAGTTGGGAAACAGTTTATAAACGTATGTTTTTACTAACTGTATTCAAGCAAGTACCTGAGAACATGGTTATTTACTACCCTTACTCTAGGGTACTTTCTACAAAATAACAATTTGAAAATAGTTGTAAGGAAAAAAACAAAAACAAAACAAAAAAAAACAG
>NW_010327447.1:0-395 GCF_000700745.2 Antrostomus carolinensis | reverse complement strand
CATGTACCACGAGTGTTGGGTTTTTTGTTTTTGTTTTTTTTCCCAATAAGGGCAGTATAATAATGTATTTTATTTCTTTCTTCCCTTCCCTTCTCTCATATATGCCATTTTCAGTTATTTTAATTACATCACTGGCATAATTGAATTCTTGTGAGGAAGAGTTATTTTTAAGGGACATGTCTGCAAGAGCAGGACACAGGTATTTTCCAAAACAAAACAAAGACTTTTTTTTTTTTAACATCTGAATTCTGTGGTTATATAATTCTTCATCTTCTCAACAGAAAGAGGAAATGAGAATTCACTTGAGATTGGATCAGAATATCTTATATTTATATGAAGTATAAATCTGAAATATCTCCACACTAGGTCTCCTTAATTTGTACTATTTTTGTAAT
>NW_010327446.1:0-6812 GCF_000700745.2 Antrostomus carolinensis | reverse complement strand
CTTTCCAGCCACTCCTCCCCAAGTCTGTAGCCTTGCCTGAGGTTGTTGTGACCCATGTGCAGGACCCAGCACTTGGCCTTGCTAAACTTTCTACAATTGACCTCGGCCCATGTATCCAGCCTGTGCACATCCCTCTGAGGATGCAGAACCCTCCTACTCTTGAGCAGATAACTTCAACTTCAACTAAGTTGGTCAGACACAGGCACAGGTTGCCCAAGGAAGTTGTGGATGCCTGCTCCCTGGAAGTGTTCAAGGATGGGTTGGATGAGGCTTTAAACAACCTGGTCTAGTGGGGGGTGTCCCTGCTGATGGCAGGGGGGTTGGAACTAGATGATCTTTAAGGTCCCTTCCAATCCAAACCATTCTATGATTCTATGAACTTTATGAAAAGTGACCTGACCCTACAGTTGTTTATCTTCATGGAGGCGAGATAACTTTTTATTTAGTTTTCTATATAGGTGTGTTTGCCTGTACCTATACCTAGCTATATGCACATACCCCTGTTACACACAGTCATCAAAGCAATCTAAAACTGTTATAATATCAAACACACATATAGACTTTTTTCCGAAGCAAGCTGCAAGTCAATTAATTAGGTTTTGTACTAAGGAATTCTGTATTTTTTTACAAGTAGACTTCTAAATTTCTAAAAAATTGGCTTAATTTTTAAATTCATAAACAGCATTAAAATTACTCAAATTCCAATTTTCAAACTATTACTCTTTCATCAATAGTCTAATGCTATTTGCCATGAATAGGTAAAAGCTCAGCTCTTAGAAAACAAGTGCTAACACATGAGTTTCAGATTTCAGTTAGGAAGAATCACAAAAACCTCAGTTCACTGGTTTCAGTGAAAAGCATAAATGCAACAAAAATGAAAAAATGTGCTGAAATAGGAGCAAAATAAAAATTTATAAAAAGACAAACCAGAATTATCTTTTTAACTCATGAATTTAAAGCCACCCCTGAGAGTTGTAAAAAATTTGGAAGTATCAAAGCAGAGCATTCAATAGTTCTTAGTGTATTTGTTTCTTTTGTTTTTGCAGCTTCAGTAGAAAGCTATGTTATAAATTAATTATAGTTACAATATTCTGAGTGTGGTTTATATCTAGACTTGAAGCAGTAATCCCACTCTTCCAGTTGAGGGAGAGAATTTCTCTTATCTGAGTAATCACTTCTCTAAGTATTATCTTTTTCATATGTTCGTGGGCAGTAAAAAACATGAAGCCACTTGTGAAAAGACTTCTTAATCCTTTGTCTTTCTGCTTTTTTTTAATTGAATTTTGATCTCTTAATACTCTTGATCTTATAATCTAATTTCTTATTCTAATTACATCATTTAGTTTCTTGTAGAGTTGTGTATTACCATGAAAATTTTAACACCAAAGATTTAGGATAAAAAAACAGTACAGGATTTGTTGATTATCATTTATCAACATCCAGAAAAATCTCATAAGAAGTTTCATAGGTATGTGCTTAGATCATACATCTACGAAGGCTTAATTTCAAACTGACTTTGTATCTAGATGTATTTTTCTTGCCAAATATTTGCCAAGTGAAAATCAAACAAAAACAAGGTTGTTCCTGCTACAAAATGAATAGTTGGTGACATAAAAATTACTCATCTTTTTGAATACGCAATATAGCAGTACACACCTTTTTAAAAATGTACTTTTTAGACAACTTTTTAGCCAAATTTATAATTAAAAATATTTTATAATATAGAATTTTTAAATATATTAGCTTATACTAGAAGTGCCTGTGTGTCTAAGAGCAAGACTGCAGAGAATATGCAATAGCTTGCTGGCTACCTAATTTTGGCCTTAGTTATTAAAAGTTAAAAACATGAAAATGGTAAAAAAAGATGGAAGTTAACAAAATCACCAAAAAGTATGCAAATGCATATACAAGTCAGATCAGGTCAGGTTCAGGTACTCTTGTCATTCTTCCTTGATAAGATGTAGAGGCATATCTATACTTCTAGACAAAAGATCAGGGACCAAACTCAGACACTGAGCCCCTTACCACCCACTCCTACTTCTGCTCTGGACTGCGGCAAGCAACAATTTCTGACAAAATTTTGCTAGTTACCTGTTTTCAGGATAAGAGTTAATCAGGGACAGAGATCAGTTCGTGGTCCTCTTTTTTGTTTAACAATATGGAGATAGCCAGGGTCTTCTACAGCAGGCCAGTTACAGATCTGAGCAGAAATGCATACTCTAATTCCACAGTCTTGGAGGATTAAAGAGCCACTGATCTATGCCATTTTTCTGCTCATAAGGTATTCAAGTGCTACAGTAACAAGCATTAAAAGATACACAGAGGCACTAAAATCTATCCCCATTACTCAAATAGTCTCTGCCGTGCGTTCTACCTCAGAATACTCATTTGGAAAAGACAGTACATCAAAGCCAGCATTTCAAACAGTGTCTCAGTGAGTCCCTGAGACATACATGGATTCTCTATGCATTATAAATTACCACATAAGGGGGAATATTTTGTTATTTGATGTACGTACAGAATGAAAAGCAGATATGAGCATCAATGAATGAGACCAGGTTCCTCTGCTACTGGAGATGTCAATTCTTTGCACTAAATAGGCCATTCACACCTGAGCTCACTGCTCTTACACTGCGTATCCTATATATTCTATATTATCACCAGTAACAGATCACTCTCCTTTTTTTGTGTCAGTTCACAATCCTACAAGTGCAGAAAAGTAATAGGATACCTTGATCTCATACTTGCAAATGCACTTTTGGGTCCAGAGCCTGGACCATAGATGAAACAGAAAACTCTATTATATTTTTTTTATAAAGTATCCTGCTACTAATTTTTTAAGGCTTCTAACAAGTCATATCAGAAAGTCTTTGTGTATCAGACTGCAGATCATCTATACCATCCAGCACTCCCCTGCTTGTAACTCTGAGTGACAGAACCTTTGTATCTAGAGAACCATCAGATGAAAAACATCCCTCTCTGACTGGGCTGCTAACTGCAAAATGTAAAACCTTTTACTTTTGTCATTTAACGAGACCCTACTGTCAATCACCTTCATCAAATAAGTAATACATGCATAGAAGTCAAATATCTTAATTTGATATAAGCCCCCTTTCATACATTAAAATGTTATCTTTCCAGTCAGCTTAATTCAGTTGTGTCAAAATTTGGTGGAATGCTAAAAGCTGGAAAGACAGATTTAAAAAAAAAAAAGCAATAAAAAAATGCACAAACTACTGTATTGATTCTATTGCTCATACTCTAGACAGTAAGTATAAAAGGAACAGTCTTATTAGGATCTAGACACATTCATATTTCAATCCACAGTTTAATAAACAGATTATGTAGTACAAGTCACCCAAGAGATCTTTTCCACATCTGCTTCTAAAACTGTTTGTTGGTTTTGTTTTTTCTTAAGGTACTAATATCATCAAATTGCCCCTCTGCCATTAGGAGCACTGACAACAATGAAGGCTTTCTGCAGAATTAATCACCAGAATCCAGCAAAATACACAATATAAGGACAGAGGAACGAGGATAAAGGCATGGCTTTATATATAATACAAATTAATAAAACTCCTTGCAATGGGTGTAGAACTGGAAGTATGTCATAGGATAGGCCACAGTTTTTATCTGAAGCCATATGTTACCTGTCTCTACATGCAGAGCAATGGGAAAAGATAAGTCATCCTGCTTTATAAGGCACTCACAGTCCTTTCCTGAGAGAAGCCTCAAGTTTTCTTTTCTGCAAAAATGACAGACCTATTTTGTATAACTTTGGAGTGGGACACTACTACTTTTTTCCATTGACATATTTTCTAGATTCAGTCTGCCAAATATTCACATATATCATATATGTAAAGTGTGTGTGGGGGGGGAGGGGGAGAGAGGAGGTAAGAGAAAGGGAGAGCTCATGGCTACTTTCCATAAAGGAAAAAAGGTTTTATGTTCACTTATGAACAACAGATGTAGAAATATTTAATATTCCAACACTAGGCAAATAAGATCATCTAAAAGACTCTTTATAGAAGACTATTAAGTTGTGGAAATGCTGTATCTGCAAGCATGCTCGGTCCTAAACAATGCAGATTCTGGCTGTGCAAAAGCCTACCATACTAAATTAAAAGAGATGTTAAATTTCTTAAAAGAAAAGAAAATATGTTGCTTCGATTATAGGCTTGCTGTGGATGCTGATTCAAACAAACTAATACTTTATGATGAAGTAGAGCTGTAAAAATCTTGAGAATAAATAACAATAAACAAATATTTGCAGTTTACTACAACACTGTATACAAAGGGACTGCAAGTTCTTTGTATGCTGTAGCCTCAAATAGGCAATAAGATCAATTTCAGTGAAGCTTTAAAACCAAACAGGTTTAACAATTTGCTTAAGGGTCCACCCTTGCAAATCCAATTGTAGTATCAGGTGTTATTCCTGCTCTCACATTACGCTTTACAACCATTTGTGTTGCTGAGCAGGAGGATAATCATAGCTTTTTATCAAATATAGATATGAGCTGCATTAGCCAATATCACAGAGATCCTACACAGTACGTCAAAATAATTTTATATGGTGGCATGGGTCAGTAGACCAAGCGCATTATATATAATCAAAATACTTTACAGGCAAATTGTTTGCAAGAGGGAATTGCTAAAATCTGAGAAAATGCTCAATTATCAGTCCAATGAGATTTTATTTTATAGTGCAGTATTGATTCTACATTAATATAAGACCAAATCCCACTTGCTGCTTTAATCTTTTTTATCTCTCTCCAGTGAACAAATCACTACCTTAGCAGAACTATCACAGACTAAAAAAAAAAAAAAAATGCACTTAATACCAGTGCTTATCCCACTTCCTCTGCTGCAAAGTAAACTGTAGCAGCAATTTGCACCGCGGGAGACCAGGACTGCAGACTACAATGACTACAAATTTTAGCTGCTTTGCTTCTGTTCCTGTTCCTTTTCATACATAAGAAGTATATATTCAGGTTTGTAGTTTTCATACAATTTATAGCTCAAAAAATTCCTTAAAATTAATATGTAATCAGAATACTTACACAGCTAGTTAATTAGCCTTTGAAGCCATTCTTAAACAAGAACACTGAGTTAAGAATGATTTGGAAATTACTGTTATTTTTATGCACTCTTCAATGAAGAGCCCATTTACAAATCTGAGGTATCAATTTCCATATGACAGGCTTAACTCTGGTCTTAACATTGACACAGATTAAATTTTCAGTAAGTGTAATGAAACATATTCACCTTTGTGCAACATATTCAAGGCAGTTCAAGCATGAAAACATCAGAAAACAAAAATTCAGACTACCCAGGTAGCCTTGATTGAAGCTCTTCTATACAAAACTTAGCTTAAAAGTAATTAATGTCATGTCATGCAACTGAAGACTTTCATTTGTGGTATAACATTATTTTTCACAGGACCTTTTACTTGAAATTTTTTGGTTCCAAATTTGACATTTGGAACTCTCCCTACTGAATTGTTTGATCTGATATGAGACAGTATTTTGATCCTCTGCACTCTTAAGAAGAGAGATGTTCAACAAGGAGCAGGTTGGGTTATCTGTTTGTGCCAGCTGTCCATTGAAAAATTTGAACCTACATTTTCAGAATAGACTGTTTCCTAGTCATCATGCTATGGGGCATTCAGACTGCTAGGGTACAAGTTTTCCTGCACAGTTCTGTTTTTTTCCTGAGTAATCCCCCAAGCGGTCAGTACAGCAGGACTAGACTTCAGGGCTTCTACACACCAAGTAGAGAGTCATTTTCATTTGTTTGATATCTGGCTCAGTAAAAGAAAAAAAAAAAAAAAATCACAGGAAGTGAAAAGGTTGACCTGAATAAAGCATATTCTACTGCCAGGGAAATTAGGATAACAGTATCAGATACTGTTTCAAAAGCATCCTCTGCTGACTCAGACCCAACTTTTGGTTTTCCTCTCATTTACCAGGTGTATGCCAGTACACTGAAAGTAAATCTCCTTCCCTTTTTTTGAGTCCTATTTTTCAAGGAAGATTCCCTAAATATTGTGAAACTAAGACAAAGTCTATCACTTCAGTTTTATGGTTAAAACATTTCCTAGGCAGGTAGAATGCCATTTTCTGTTCCTGACATAAAAATAGAGCAGCAGCAGCTATAGAAACCAAGAGGTTTTCTTTGTATTAGTCCACATCTCTTCTTTCCTCACAGCACCTAAAAAGCCTTTAGTCTGATGGTTTTGGTACATTTCTGAGCAAAGGATGGTCCAAATCTCCTCAGAAATAAATGACAACTGAGAAATGTCTTCCACATAGTGGACTTGTGTCCTCTTCACAGGGAACCACTACCTGACCTCATAGAGGGAACTGCTAGCTAATCCTCCAAGCATTTCACATATTTGCTTGGAAATTTTTCTCTTAGGTACAGCTAAGTTAGGTACTATCAAGTTTGTTGGATTACAAGGTAGGATTGCTGATGTATTCAAGGAAAACTTAATCTTTGTTCAACATCATAAATCATAACTCTGAAGGTCTAAATGTAAAGTATGTGTGAAATTTAATACATAGTTGGACTGTCTGGTATATTTTTAAAAAGGACAAAGATTTTGTTAAATTTCTGAAGCAAAATTGAAAAAATCAGTTTCATTTTGCAGTTTGCAAAGCTAGGCAGTTTTGCTTCAAGTAGGCAAAGGCAAAACAGCACTTGTTTAATACACCAATAAAACTGATTTAACAGATGCTAATGTACACTTCCTGGAATCCTATTGCTTTTAGAAATTACTATGACTGTGTGATAGTTTAACTTAGCTGGCAGCC
>NW_010327445.1:0-203 GCF_000700745.2 Antrostomus carolinensis | reverse complement strand
TGGTGACACTGTGTCCTGTGCCCCCCTCCAGGGTTGGTCACACTCTGCCCCATGCCACCCTGGGGGGTGGTGACACTGTCCTGTGCCACCCCAGGGACAGTGCCACTGTGTCCTGTGCCGCCACCCGGGATGGTGACACTGTCCTGTGCCACCCAGGGATGGTGACACTGTGTCCTATGCCATCCTGGGGGGTGGCGACACTG